>NC_042958.1:45487993-45651131 GCF_901001165.1 Salmo trutta
TGACGAGATATGGAGGTAAACGACATCAACAAGTCTGAAGATGTATTAGCTGTGTGTATACAGGATACAGGATATTCGTTGTATTACACCACACAACTAAATGCTGACTGCAGGTTCCTTCCGGACCGTGCAACAACAACAAGACATGATACAAGAGAAGAATACCGACATCAAGTAAATGTCTCAGTAGAATAGAGAAGAAGAAAAAACATTTTAGCATCAGTATAAAACAGGAAGGAACAATTTATAGTCCAATATTTACACGTGTTTTGGGGAAAGTGGGAATAAATTGTGCAGTATTTAGCAATCATAAGAGTCTGCTAGCTGTGTGTGTGTGTGTGTGTGTGTGTGTGTGTGTGTGTGTGTGTGTGTGTGTGTGTGTGTGTGTGTGTGTGTGTGTGTGTGTGTGTACACATCACACCATGTCATTTAGAAAGGCAGAAATCTAAAGGCTCTGGACATTATAGTGTGTATAGTCTATATCAAACTGCTTTATTTTCAATGGTACTCTAACCCAATGCTAACTTTTATAACCTTTCCCCACATTTACCCGTAACATATCCACTTCCTTACATTGTAGATAGACAGGGCCCCTCTCCTGCCCAAGCAGCACCATGCAGGACCCCCGGGGGCCACCGGGAGGCCCCTAGCCTCCCGCCACTGTCCAGAAGACTCGTACTGTATGGTGTACATGATCTTCTTCCTGTTGGGCACCGGCTCCCTGCTGCCCTGGAACTTCTTCATTACAGCTAAACACTACTGGACCTACAAGCTGAGCAATAATACTGATGGTCACGGAGAGGAGCCTCGCTCAGACCTTAGTGTGAGTCAGTGAAGTGTGTGTGTCTACTGCATTAAATCACTTTGACAGCTGTAGGAATTGAAGTGCTCTTTCACTTGCAACACAATTATAAATCGCAATCGGGGAGGCAGGTAGCCTAGTGGTTAGAGTGTTGGACTTGTAACCGAAAGGTTGCAAGATCGAATCCCCGAGCTGACAAGGTACAAATCTGTCGTTCTGCCCCTGAACAAGGCGGTAAACCCTCTGTTCCTAAGCTGTCATTGTAAATAAGAATTTGTTCTTAACTGACTTGCCTGGTTAAATAAAGATTACATAGATAATAATCTGTAACAGGTGGGTGTAATTTTAAAGATGATTCTATTGCCAACATGGCTAGCTAAGGTATAAAATATGATACTACAGTGTTAGCCATTCCAAAAGCCACTTGGAACGGCTAACAAACAGATTGGAATTTTGGTGCCTGTAGAAAGGAGTCATGACGGCAGGTGCTCCCCTGCTAATTGTGTTCACAGGGTATAACATCATGTCATCCTTGGTACTGTGGATCAAATGGAGAACCTGAGCTCTGACCTCATCTATAGCATGTTACTGTACAGCCACTGAGCTCTGACCTCATCTATAGCATGTTACTGTACAGCCACTGAGCTCTGATGTCATCTATAGCATGTTACTGTACAGCCACTGAGCTCTGACCTCATCTATAGCATGTTACTGTACAGCCACTGAGCTCTGACCTCATCTATAACATGTTACTGTACAGCCACTGAGCTCTGACCTCATCTATAGCATGTTACTGTACAGCCACTGAGCTCTGATGTCATCTATAGCATGTTACTGTACAGCCACTGTGTTTCAATTTAGACTAAATCTGCCATTTTCAACCCGCATAAGGGATGACGGGCTGTGAGTGGGAAGGACTATGATGAGTGCCCTGACTGTAAGACTCTCTGGATAAGAGTGTCTGCTAAATGACTAAAATGTAAATGTTTTCCTCTGGCCTTGACAGGAGTACTTTGAGAGCTATCTGGCCATAGCCTCCACTGTGCCTTCAGTCCTCTGTCTGGTCCTCAACTACCTACTAGTTAACAGGTAACCTCCTCTGTCTAGTCCTCAAGTACCTACTAGTTAACAGGTAACCTCCTCTGTCTAGTTCTCAACTACTTCCTAGTTGATCAGCAACACCATACCATTAATGCATCCTCATACGTAGGTTTGGTTCTCTCCTAGCAGAACACGGATAGGCGAAGCGAACGTCTTACATAATATTACTGTTGTTTTGTCCCTCGAGCCGCTGTAGCTACAACATAACCAGAAACACTATCTCAAAAATAAATCAAGAAATGTGTCATAAATGTTGACAGTGACGCCATTTTAGGGCCTAGCTTGTGCCCTCTCCTCTTTCTCGTTGAATGACTGCAAACACATTGAAGAATCACGTCCCACCGTTACTGTGGGTTACTGTTGACCAGTCAGCGACGGTGGGGCATAGACTTCGGCTACCGAACTTCCACTTGCCTCCCTGATGCAAGGGAACGCAGTGCTAGAACAGAGTGATGCCAATCCCTCAGTCAGGCAGTCTCTCTCAGTCAGTCTCTCTGTCTCTCTCTCAGGTTGTCCCCAGCGGTGCGTATCTTGTCCTCTCTGCTCATCATCTTGGCTGTGTTCATAGTGACCACGGTCATGGTCAAGGTATGTAATATATATATATATATATATATATCTACTACTGTTCAAAAGCTTGGGGTCACTTAGAAATGTCCTTGTTTTCCATGAAAACATACATGAAATGAGTTGCAAAGTGAATAGGAAATATAGTCAAGACATTGACAAGGTTATAAATAGTGATTTTTAATTGAAATAATAATTGTGTACTTCCAACTTTGCTTTCGTCATGGAATCCTCCATTTGCAGCAATTACAGCCTTGCAGACATTTGGCATTCTAGTTGTCAATTTGTTGAGGTAATCTGAAGAGATTTCACCCCATGCTTCCTGAAGCACCTCCCACAAGTTGGGTTGGCTTGATGGGCACTTCTTACGTACCATACGGTCAAGCTGCTCCCACAACAGCTCAATAGGCTTGAGATCCGGTAACTGTGCTGGCCACTCCATTATAGACAGAATACCAGCTGACTGCTTCTTCCCTAAATAGTTCTTGCATAGTTTGGAGCTGTGCTTTGGGTCATTGTCCTGTTGTAGGAGGAAATTGGCTCCAATTAAGCGCCGTCCACAGGGTATGGCATGGTGTTGCAAAATGGAGTGATAGTCATCCTTCTTCAAGATCCCTTTTACCCTGTACAAATCTCCCACTTTACCATCACCAAAGCACCCCCAGACCATCACATTGCCTCCACCATGATGACAGATGGCGTCAAGCACTCCTCCAGCATCTTTACATTTTTTCTGCATCTCACAAATGTTCTTCTTTGTGATCCGAACACCTCAAACTTAGATTAGTCTGTTAAGGACCTTTTTCCAATCTTCCTCTGTCCAGTGTCTGTTCTTTTGCCCATCTTAATATTTTATTTTTATTGGCCAGTCTGAGATATGGCATTCTCTTTGCAACTCTGCCTAGAAGGCCAGCATCCCAGAGTCACCTCTTCACTGTTGACGTTGAGACTGGTTTTTGTGGGTACTATTTAAGGAAGCTGCCAATTGAGGACTTGTGTGGCATCTGTTTCTCACACTAGACACTCTAATGTAATTGTCCTCTTGCTCAGTTGTGCACCGGGGCCTCCCACTCCTCTTTCTATTCTGGTTAGAGCCAGTTTGTGTGCTGTTTTGTGAAGGGAGTAGTACACAGCGTTGTACGAGATCTTCAGTTTCTTGGCAATTTCTCGCATGGAATAGCCTTCATTTCTCAGAACAAGAATAGACTGATGAGTTTCAGAAGAAAGGTCTTTGTTTCTGGCCATTTTGAGCCTGTAATCGAACCCACAAATGCTGATGCTCCAGACACTCAACTAGTCTAAAGAAGGCCAGTTTTATTGCTTCTTTAATCAGAACTACAGTTTTCAGCTGTGCTAACATAATTACAAAAGGGTTTTCTAATGATCAATTAGCCCTTTAAAATGATAAACTTGGATAAGCTAACACAACGTGCCATTGGAACACAGGAGTGATGGTTGCTGATAATGGGCCTCTGTACGCCTATGTAGATATTCCATTAAAAATCTGCCGTTTCCAGCTACAATAGTCATTTAAAACATTAACAATGTCTACACTGTATTTCTGATCAATTTGATGTTATTTTAATGGACAAAAAATGTGCTTTTCTTTCAAAAACAAGGACATTTCTAAGTGACCCCAAACTTTTGAACGGTACTGTGTATATATGGCTTTACGAAATGACATGGGTAACATGGTTTATTGTGTAAATGTCAAGTCTGTAATGTACAGTTTATTTTGTATACAGCCGTAATGTACAGTACCAGTAAAAAGTTTGGCCACACCTACTCATTCCAGGGTTTTTCTTTATTTTTACTTTTTTCTACATTGTAGAATAATAGTGAAGACATCAACACTATGAAATAACATACATGGGAATCATGTAGTAACCAAAAAAATATATTTTATATTTGAGCAGTCACCCTTTGCATTGGCATTCTCTCAACCAGCTTCATGAGGTAGTCACCTGGAATGCATTTCAATTAACAGGTGTGCCTTGTTAAAAGTTAATTTGTGGAATTTCTTTCCTTCTACAATGTAGAAAATAGTAAAAGTAAAGAACCCTGGAATGAGTAGGTGTGTCTAAACTTGTGACTGGTACTGTATGCGTGTCTAAGACAGTTTTCACCTCAGGACATTAAAGTTGATACTGCTGTACAGGTGGATTCGTCTGGCTGTAGAGAACAGTTCTTCTTTGGGACTTTAGCCAGTGTTGCTATGGTCAGTGGGGCATCCAACCTCTTCTCTGGCTCTGTGTTCGGGATCAGTGGGCATTTCCCCATGAGGATATCACAGGCACTCATTTCAGGTATTACACACACACACACACACACACACACACTTAGTCTCTCATATTGGGAAGATGAATCTGTCTACATACCATACTTAGCCAATATCATATACCCAACAGTCTAATCTACATGATAACAAACCATAGCATACCTGAACTGTTCCCTTTGAGACTCTCTGTATCTGTCCCATCACTGCTTACATTGATGCCTCATAACCTGGGCTTTCATACCAACAACTGAAACACTCATCAGCTGATTTGACTTCCTTCTCCTGCTTAATCCAGGCATCATTTTATAACAGCATAACACAGTCAGTCCTTTTGCTCTCTCCCCCATCCCTCTCTCATCCCTTTCCCCCATCCCTCTCTCCCCATCGCTCACTCCCTCTTTCCCCATCCCTCTCTCCCCCATCCCTCTCTCCCCCATCCCTCTCTCCCCACCCCTCTCTCCCCATCCCTCATCCCTCTCTCCCCCTCCCTCATCCCTCTCTCCCCCCTCCCACATCCCTCTCTCCCCCTCCCTCATCCCTCTCTCCCCATCACTCACTCCCTCTCTCCCCATCCCTCTCTCCCCCATCCCTCTCCCCCATCCCTCTCTCCCCCTCCCTCATCCCGCTCTCTCTCCCCCATCCTTCTCATCCCTCTCTCTCTTCCCCATCCTTCTCTCCCCATCCCTCTCTCCCTCCCCATCCCTCTCCCCCTCCCCATCCCGCTCTCCCCCTCCCCATCCCGCTCTCCCCCTCCCCATCCCGCTCTCTCCCCCATCCCTCTCTCTCCCCATCCCCCATCCCTCTCTCTCCCCATCCCCCTCTCTCTCTCCCCCATCCCGCTCTTCCCCCTCCCCATCCCTCTCTCCCCCATCCCTCTCTCTCTCCCCCATCCCTCTCTCTCTCCCCCATCCCTCTCTCCCAGGCCAGGCTATGGGTGGTACAATCAGTGCAATAGCCTCCATAGTGGACTTGGCAGCTGCTAAAGATGTGACTGACAGCGCTCTAGCTTACTTCCTGACGGCTGATGTCTTCATCCTTCTCTGTATCATCATGTACCTGCTGCTGCCCAAACTGGCTTACTCACGGTAGACACACACACACACACACACACACACACACACACAGCAATCTCACTCTCACCATATCAATCAAATGTATTTATAAAGCCCTTCTTACATCAGCTGATATCTCAAAGTGCTGTACAGAAACCCAGCCTCAAACCCCAAATAGCAAACAATGCAGGTGTAGAAGCACGGTGGCTAGGAAAAACTCCCTAGAAAGGCAGGAACCTAGGAAGAAACCTAGAGAGGAACCAGGCTCTGAGGGGGGGCCAGTCCTCTTCTGGCTGTGCCGGGTGGAGATTATAACAGAACATGGCCAAATGTTCATAGATGACCAGCAGGGTCAATAATAATAACAGTGGTTATAGAGGGTGCAACAGGTCAGCACCTCAGGAGTAAATGTCAGTTGGCTTTTCATAGCCGAGCATTCAGAGTTTGAGACAGCAGTTGTGGTAGAGAGAGAGAGAGAGAGAGTCGAAAACAGCAGGTCCGGGACAAGGTAGCACATCCGGTGAACAGGTCAGGATTCCATAGCCACAGGCAGAACAGTTGAAACTGGAGCAGCAGCGGGTGGACTGGGGACAGCGGGTGGACTGGGGACAGCGGGTGGACTGGGGACAGCGGGTGGACTGGCTACTGAAGGCCAAACGTCATTACAGGGTACACCTAATATAGACTGTACAATGATGTGCATGCACATGTGTCAGAGAGGCTGAGGGAGATGTGGAGAGAGATAATGAGGAACTGTAGTGACTCTGAGTTTTGTCTTGTTGTGGTCAGGTAAACCACAGTTAAATGAAACTAGTCTCCTCTCCCGAAACCAAGGAAAAAGGCTTTATTGATACTGAGAATAAAATAAACGCTTCCCAGTTTCTGTTTGTTAAAACCTTTTGATATGAGCCTTTGTCAAAAAACTTCTCACAGATGGCTCCTTTGACCCAGAAGTAAACCAGGAAGTGTTTTGAACAAAAGCTTGTTGAACATAGTTTATACTATTCAGCATTAACTTCTGTTTGTTCTAATACATTACAAGTGCTAAAGGTCAATGACTTCTTACTAAATGACTTAATTACATAGAGAGACAACATATTATAGACCTTTTAATATTACATTATAAAGGCTTATACATAGTTATAACAAGTAATAAAGCATATACCGACAGGTGTTACCAATGTTATTGCATAGATGATACATGATTTAAATGTTGCATACCGTGATGTCGATTAAGGCAGCACTTCTCTGATTCAGAGGGGTTGAATGCGGAAGACACATTTCAATTGAATGAATTCAGTTGTACAACTGACTTAGGTATCCCCCCTTTTTCCCTTTCCCTACTGAAACCGTTTCCCTTCCTCAGGCACTACATGCTGGCAGCAGAGTATAACAGTGCAGGTTCTCAACCAGAGCCCCGTGATGAGGTGGACGGCCAGGAGGGGGCACCAACGAGCACGGTCTCCTCCGTGTCCATCCCTCCTCTAAAACCCATCCTTCAGAAGACATGGCTCCTGGGTTTCTGTGTCTTCTACGTGTTCTTCATCTCTATAACGGTGTTCCCTGCCGTCTCCTCTGGGATCCAGGTAGAAGAGCTGCTAGTCTAGAACGCAAACTGTATTCTAAAACAATAGTCAACTTGGGGACAATTAAGATATTATCTTGTCTTTTATGTTATATTATGTTGTCTTCTCTTCTCTGTCTGTTAACCAGGACAGCATGTTGTCTTCTCTTCTCTGTCTGTTAACCAGGACAGCATGTTGTCTTCTCTTCTCTGTCTGTTAACCAGGACAGCATGTTGTCTTCTCTTCTCTGTCTGTTAACCAGGACAGCATGTTGTCTTCTCTTCTCTGTCTGTTAACCAGGACAGCATGTTGTCTTCTCTGTCTGTTAACCTGGACAGCATGTTGTCTTCTCTGTCTGTTAACCAGGACAGCATGTTGTCTTCTCTGTCTGTTAGCCAGGACAGCATGCGGTCTTCTCTGTCTGTTAGCCAGGACAGCATGCGGTCTTCTCTGTCTGTTAACCAGGACAGCATGCGGTCTTCTCTGTCTGTTAACCAGGACAGCATGCGGTCTTCTTTGTCTGTTAACCAGGACAGCATGCGGTCTTCTCTGTCTGTTAACCAGGACAGCATGCGGTCTTCTCTGTCTGTTAACCAGGACAGCATGCGGTCTTCTCTGTCTGTTAACCAGGACAGCATGCGGTCTTCTCTGTCTGTTAACCAGGACAGCATGCGGTCTTCTCTGTCTGTTAACCAGGACAGCATGCGGTCTTCTCTGTCTGTTAACCAGGACAGCATGCGGTCTTCTCTGTCTGTTAACCAGGACAGCATGCGGTCTTCTCTGTCTGTTAACCAGGACAGCATGTTGTCTTCTCTGTCTGTTAACCAGGACAGCATGTTGTCTTCTCTTCTTAGTCTGTTAACCAGAAGAGTGGCAGCCCCTGGACAACAACATACTTCACCCCCATCACCAGGTGAGAATCAGACTGATTTGGCTCTTTATCTTGTCAGTAGGTGTCTAAATCAAATAAAATTGTATTTGTCACATGCGCTGAATACAACAAGTGTAGACCTTACCGTAAAATGCTTACTTACAAGCCGTTAACCAACAATGCAGTTTTATGAAAAATAAGAGGTTAAGAAAATATTTACCAAATAAACTAAAGTAAAAAATACATTTAAAAAAAAATAAATAACAATAACAAGGCTATATACAAGGGGTACTGGTACTGAGTCAATGTGCGGGGGTACAGGTTAGTCAAAGTAATTGAGGTAATTTGTACATTTAGGTAGGGGTAAAGTGACTGCATAGATAATAAACAGTGAGTAGCAGCCACATTTAAAAAAAGGGGGGGTAGTCTGGGTGGCCATTTGATTAATTGTTCAGCAGTCTTATGGCTTGGGGGTAGAAGCTGTTTAGAAGCATCTTGGACCTAGACTTGGCGTTCCGGTACCGCTTGCCTTGGGGTAGCAGAGAGAACAGTCTATGACTAGGGTGGCTGGAGTCTTTGAACATTTTTAGGGCCTTCCTCTGACACCGCTTGGGACAGAGATCCTGGATGGCAGGAAGCTTGGCCCCAGTGATGTACTGGGCCGTACACACTACCCTCTGTATTGCCCTGTGGTCAAATGCCGAGCAGTTGCCGTACCAGGCAGTGATGCAACAGGTCAGGATGCTCCTGATGGTGCAGCTGTAGAACTTGTTGAAGATCTGAGGACCCATGCCAAATCTTTTCAGTCTCCTGAGGGGGAATAGGCATTGTCGTGCCTGTTAACCAGGACAGCTGTCTTGTGTGCTTGGACCATGATAGTTTGTTGGTGATGTGTACACCAAGGAACTTGAAGCTCTCGACCTGCTTCACTACAGCCCCGTCGATGAGAATGGGGGTGTCTTGGTCACGTTCATGGAGAGGTTGTTGTCCTTGCACCACACTGCCAGGTCTCTGGCCTCCTCCCTATAGGCTGTCTCATCGTTGTTGGCGATCAGGCCTACCACTGTGTCTTTGGAAAATGAACGATGGTGTTAGAGTCATGCTTGATCACGCAGTCGTGGGTGAACAGGGAGTACACGAGGGGACTAAGCACGCACCCCTGAGGGGCCCCGGTGTTGAGGATCACGTGGCGGATGTGTTGCTACCTACCCTTACGACCTGGGGGCGGCACGTCAGGAAGTCCACGATCCAGTTGCAGAGGGAGGTGTTTAGTCCCAGGGTCCTTAGCTTAGTAATGAGCTTTGAGGGCACTATGGTGTTGAATGCTGAGCTGTAGTCAATGAATAGCATTCTCACATAGGTGTTCCTTTTGTCCAGGTGGGAAAAGGCAGTGTGGAGTGCAATAGAGGATTGCATCATCTATGGATCTGTTGGGGCGGTATGCACATTGGAGTGGGTCTAGGGTTTCTGGGATGATGGTGGTGTTGATGTGAGCCATGACCAGCCTTTCAAAGCACTTCATGGCTACAGACATGCATGTTACCGGTCTGTAGTCATTTAGGCAGGTTGCCTCGGCATTCTTGGGCACAGGGACTATGGTGGTCTACTTGAAACATGTTGGTATTACAGACTCAGACAGGGAGAGGTTGAAAACACTTGCCAGTTGGTCAGCGCATGCTTTGAGTACACGTCCTGGTAATCCGTCTGGCCCTGTGGCCTTGTGAATGTTGACCTGTTTAAAGGTCTTACTCACATATGGAGAGCGTGATCACACAGTTGTCATGCATGCTTCAGTGTTGCTTGCCTTGAAGCGCACATAAAGTAATTTAACTCGTCTCGTAGGCTCGTATCACTGGGAAGCTCATGACTGGGCTTCCCTTTGTAGTCTGTAATATTCTGCAAGCCTTGCCACATCTGACGAGCATCAGAGACGGTGTAGTAGGATTCAATCTTAGTCCTGTATTGACGCTTTGCCTGTTTGATGGTTCGTCTGAGGGCATAGCGGGATTTCTTATAAGCGTCCAGGTTAGTGTCCCGTTCCTTGAAGTGGCAGCTCTACCCTTTAAGTCAGTGTGGATGTTGTCTGTAATCCATGGCTTCTGGTTGGGATATGTACGTACGGTCACTGTGGGGATGAGGTCATTGATGCACTTATTGATGAAGCCGGTGACTGATGTGGTATACTCCTCAATGCCATTGGATGAATCCGGAACATATTCCAGTCTGTGCTGTAAAACAGTCCTGTAGTGTAACATCCACGTCATCTGAATATGGACCATGGGGATAATGAAGTCATTATCTTCTCTCCAGCTTCTTCCTCTACAACGTGGCTGACTTCTGTGGTCGTCAGGCCACGGCCTGGCTGCAGGTTCCAGGCCCCACCAGTAGAGTCCTCCCTGCCCTGGTCCTCTCCCGGACAGTCCTGGTGCCTCTCCTCATGTTCTGCAACTACCAGGTATAGAAAAGGAGAGAACGTCCTCAACTCTTATCCTCTAGTGGAAATAAGGTAAAGGGTGCTTGGAGGAGCCAACAGTGGATTAGCCAGTCTGTCTGTGCTATCATGCCAACTCCTTGTCACTTGGCTAGACAATGACCAGGCAGTCGATCACATCAAAGATTTTTTTTTTATTAAAAGACCAGCACTCAGTTGAATATAAGCTTTGTTAAAAAAAATAAAAGTTTAAAATAAAAAAACATTTTTTATTCTTATTGCAACACGTCTTAGTAGTCTTTTTAGTAACACCTATGTAGTACATGTGTATAATGCTTTATAACGTCCTTTATAATGCCTTATAATACACTTATGTGTTATGACATTGACTATTAGCTTTTTTTCTCCCCCCCCTGTAACTACCCAAGAGGGCCAGCGCTTTGGCTGAGTCCCAAATGGCACCCTATTCCCTATATATAGTGCACTACTTTTGACCATGGTCTATAGGGCACTAGTGCACTACTTTTTGACCAGGGCCTATAGGGCACTAGTGCACTACTTTTGACCAGGACCCATAGGGACTAGTGCACTACTTTTGACCAGGACCCAACCTTCGCTTTCATTTAGTTTGTCTTATAGCAACTTGTCTTTAATAATCATTTTCTTTGTGTAACCTCTAGCCCAGAGACCACCTTCACACGGTCCTCTTCAGCCACGACCTCTTCCCTGTCTTCTTCATCTGTCTCCTGGGCATCACCAACGGATACCTGGGCACCTTGCCCATGATCTACGGACCCAAGGTGGTGCCACGGGACCTGGCGGAGCCCACAGGCGTGGTGATGAGCTTCTTCCTGACTTTGGGACTGGCTGTGGGATCGGCCTTATCTGTGTTGATAGTACACTTCATCTGAAGAGGAGGAGGAGACAGGAGGAGAAGGAGACAGGAGGACAAAGATGGCATATCCAGGCTCACTTCTCCAACAAGCTTGGTCTCAATGCAGAATCTGACATTTGTCCATAAACGTCAAATTGCAAAGGTTAAGTTTAGGCATTAACTCTGAATGGTTAAGGTTTGGGATTAGGGTTAAAACAAAAAGTACTTGGATTGAACTCATGACCCTCGGTGCCGAAGCTCACGGCATACGCCCATCCGGCATCCCAGTCCACAACGGCCTACTTGATGGTTGTTCCACAACGCCCTACACTCACCGTTGTTCCTACTGGCCCGTTTTGAAGTCATCTCCCGACGTCCTGCTTACCTTGGACGGACGTCGAATTTCACAGTGGATCTTGAGTGACCTGGCTGGACTTCTCTGTTCTCATTGTTCTCATAGTCCACTGTATCTGAGGAGGAGTAAGACCCAGATTCAATCAGATAAAGCGACAGCCATGTAAATGTATGGATTGTTTTTATGATTTGACCAAAGGCATTACAGAGTTGGTTCAGTTCTCTCCATGTAATATAACAAGTCATCTATATTTCCTGTTTTTGATAGTTTAATAATAAATGGTTAAGTCCTTTTGTCGGTTCTTCTCCCTTCCACCCATCACATTGGTTATCATCGCAGAGGTTTAATAAGAAGTGGACAATACGTTCAAGATGTCCGACCATTGTTTAAGATAATCTACTCACGTTCACCTATGCTCTGGGGCCCTAAGCGACCACTTACGTCGCTTATGGTTGGAGCCGGCCCTGCATAACACCACATAGTGTTTATGTACATGCATCATGTTCTTGATGTTGCCAACCCTTTAAAGCCAGCTAATATGTAGGATGACTCGTTATAGAGAACAGAAATAGAAGGCCTGCTGCATGAAAACAGCTAGAAGGCTGGCTGCTACTGCATGAAAACAGCTAGAAGGCTGGCTGGCTGCTACTGCATGAAAACAGCTAGAAGTCTGGCTGGCTGCTACTGCATGAAAACAGCTAGAAGGCTGGCTGGCTGCTACTGCATGAAAACAGCTAGAAGTCTGGCTGGCTGCTACTGCATGAAAACAGCTAGAAGTCTGGCTGGCTGCTACTGCATGAAAACAGCTAGAAGTCTGGCTGGCTGCTACTGCATGAAAACAGCTAGAAGTCTGGCTGGCTGCTACTGCATGAAAACAGCTAGAAGGATGGCTGCTACTGCATGAAAACAGCTAGAAGGCTGGCTGGCTGCTACTGCATGAAAACAGCTAGAAGTCTGGCTGGCTGCTGCTGCATGAAAACAGCTAGAAGTCTGGCTGGCTGCTGCTGCATGAAAACAGCTAGAAGGCTGGCTGGCTGCTACTGCATGAAAACAGCTAGAAGGCTGGCTGCTACTGCATGAAAACAGCTAGAAGGCTGGCTGCTACTGCATGAAAACAGCTAGAAGGCTGGCTGCTACTGCATGAAAACAGATTTCTACACACCCCATTTAGCCGTACCCTAGGGTTGGCTGTATTTCTACACACCCCATTTAGCCTTACCCTAGGGTTAGCTGTATTTCTACACATCCCATTTAGCCTTACCCTAGGGTTAGCTGTATTTCTACACACCCCATTTAGCCTTACCCTAGGGTTAGCTGTATTTCTACACACCCCATTTAGCCATACCCTAGGGTTGGCTGTATTTCTACACACCCCATTTAGCCATACCCTAGGGTTAGCTGTATTTCTACACATCCCATTTAGCCTTACCCTAGGGTTAGCTGTATTTCTACACACCCCATTTAGTCATACCCTAGGGTTAGCCCCCACACCCCCAAACTATTTCCAGCTATGCACACAAATAGGCTACATACCATTGTGATCGTACATTTGGCAAATTCTTAGTCTGGATTATTCTCTTGGGTCAAAGTGAACTGTTATCTTGGGACCTGGGCTACTTGTATCAATTGGTATAGATTAACTTCATGATGATGAGTTTCTACATGCTTGCCCTCCAGTGGTCACTACCACTCTCCAGACTGGTATTGGAAACCCTAGGTGGACAGGCCGACAGAAAGACGTACTGGCAGACTGGGCAACAGAATCTAATGCACATGTTGTAGTTAATCGTGTAATTAATTACCTTGACATACTTTTCAGATAGTGGCTAGACCGAAGCCACAGAGTCGACTTTATTTATTTACTCCTTAGGTAAAGCTGTACAGTGCAATATGAATGTCAATACACACAATAGGGTGACTGGGGAGGTGATTTCACACGGTCACAGTCCCGCGATAAGAGCTACAACGCTAAAATTTGCGTAAACTCTTCACAGTTGCGTTCTGTGGGAGTCACCGAGTAGACCGATACCCCATTTCATTGCTTCACATTCCAACCTTGTTTAACATTATCTAGTATAAATATGGCATGATTACACCAATTGTAACCTTCTGCATCACTGTCAAAGAGGTACTGTTATTTTGAAGGCAAACTGCACTTTCCACTATTGTGCTTAATCCTTATTGTGGCTAGTTTCACACATAACCCGGTCCGGTCGAGCCTCACTAGTCAGATGAAGCCAGCCGGCTGCTTATAACGTTAGCTTTGGGCAACAGGGTTAAGTAGCTGGCTAGCTATTTATTTAAATGAACTGGAGTTAAATTTCAATAATGAACAACAAGTGGCTAACTAGCTAATACTCACAAGGATTCCTAAATCATTGTTAAGAATAATGAAAATGACTGCAGTTTGTACTGGTCATAGTTTTCAGGCTGGTTGTATTGGTGCTAGCTAGCTACCCCAGAAGTTGCGGTGGAACAATCATGCCTTATTACCAACGTGGTATATTATAAACACATCGTTCGTGGCCAGTATGTGCTTGTTTGCAGACTTTTTTTGTACAGCTTTGACACTGCTATTGATAGAGGTGGCGCATATATTGCAAGTGCAAATTCAGCACACAACATTCTATAATAGAATGTTATTTGACGTGTCAAATTAAAAGCTTATTGGACGTGTTTTTTTACACACAGACCCACACGGTTTCCATACGCATGTGCCTATTAAAGACAATTGATGCTTGTTCTGAAAATGTGCTTGAATGATACGTATGGAGGGTGTGACGCAATCGCGGAGCCTCCATGGGTCAAATCAAGCTCTAACGCATCGCCATGTGCCTCTCAACTTGTGTAACAACGTGGAGGAATCCGTACAGCGTCGAGTCGCAGTTAACGCTGTACGGACACTGCAGATAGACTGACCCTTTAAAACTATGGGGCGGTGTTGTGGTAGAGGAGCAGCAAAAATCAGCATCCAAAACGTTTATTTCTGACGCGGGTCGGCAGTCAGATCTGGCCTCAACACCGGTCCTTGAATCCGAATCGGTGTAGGCGAACATGATTACCTTGGAAACAAAAGGTCCGGACAGCTTGGACGCAGTCTCCAGTTCTTATACCTCAGTGGCGCCATCTATTGGCGTTCATCCCTAATCACTATGGGCTTTAGAAGGCCATATGATTAACAGATCTTCACACCCGAAGTACTGCATCATTGCGTTTTAGTGGCTAAAATTAAATACTACTTATTTGATGAATTATTAGAGTCTTGCATGCCCAGCCCACATGGGTTTATAATAATGTGGTGGGTGCTATATGTCCTATATAAAGCAACAGTATTCAAAGGCTGCTTCTAGTGTGTCAGTTACTAGTATAAACATTCTGGCCAATCAGAATACAAAGTGGATTTGCGATCGTTTTTATTTCAACTGTAAAAAAATCTGACAGTAGGCTGATTAAAGATGAAGAGCTTTTTGTGATCAATAAAGCAACAAAGCAGATTAAACAATGGGGGTAACTTTTTTTAAATTAACTTGCCCCATCACTTTCAGTAAAAAGCTGGAGGGTCTGACCATCCATGATATTAAAATTGAGTTTTAACCAAGTTGAGGCTAGATACCGTTTGTTTACATTTCCTTCATAACACATTACTTCACATAAACAGGGTGAAGAGAGCATTAGCTGAGATGGAAATTGCAAGCAGAGGTTATAAAAAAGGGGCACAAACATGCCATTAGAAAACCTGAGTCCCAAATGGCACCATTTTCCCTGTATAGCGCACTACTTTTCACCAGGGCCCGTGGGTGTTTAGGTCAAAAGTAATGCACTATGTAGGGAATATGGTCCCATATGGGATGCATTCGTTCTCTCACCCAGGGCATCAGGGCATGGCTCAACATTTAGAGTAGACCATTCTATTCGTCCTACAGTGGAAACTGCTTTTGACCCCCAATGGGCTCCTGTTGAAAAGTAGCGCACTATATTAGGGAATACGGTACCATAATCAGACACACCCAATCTTTACTCTCCTCACATCAGCTCATTAATAAAAAAACTTAAAAGCATTTAAAACACAATTCAACTGTTTCTACAAAATAGAGATGAACTTGCATTACGAGAGACTCAATTAAAACAGAAAATATCCCAGGAAGGTATGCTAGATACTGTCCAAGAAAGTTCTCCCAGTTGCAGTCACTGCAAGGGAATACATTGAAAGTTCTCCCAGTTGCAGTCACTGCAAGGGAATACATTGAAAGGACCCCTTGAGATTCAATATTTCTCAGACCACTGTTCTTTCACAGACAGTAGTATCCAGTTACCCACCTGTCTGCGTCACATACTTAATGGGCCAGTTTCATGGGCAGAGATTAAAACTAGTCTTGGACTAAGAAGCATTATATTTTAGTTCAGGACTAGGTTTAACCTACCGTATGTCCGGGAAACCAGGCGTGTCAAGTAAGCGACCGTGTGTGACATGTAAAATCATTTATCTAAAGAGAGCTGTAGACAAACCACACCCATGTACATTCAATAAGCAGTACAACTATAGATCTGTTTGGAGGGTTGTCCCAGTAACTAAAAACAGTCTGATAGATTCACTCTACAACCCAAACACTGCTTCTCCTACCCCCAAATAAAGAAACTAACTTCTGGCAGAAAAAAAAGGGTTCCAGTCCAAACTGCCTGGTAAATTTATATTGACAACTGCGAAAAACAGGACACATTTATTGATTTAAAAAAACAAACAAAAAAAACATCAGTGCAACAGTATTTCTCCTGAAAGGTTTAGATTGTGTAGGTTGGTCTTTATCAGTTCTTCTATTACCACACGTGACGCCTGCAGTGTGCCACCGCCTGGGAGAGGACAGACAAAACCCACAGGTTAGACAGCAATAGGCATCCTAGGGGTTACTCTGTCCTTTACATAAGATATTCAGGAGTACTTTAGTCACAAGATTTCAAGAACAGACCTGGATGAGCCGTTCTTCTCGGCCAATCATAATGCATGGCCGGAAATAACAGTTGGATAAAAATCAGGAATTTGCATTGAATTCATCATTCATTTAAACCAGGGGAGCTGCATTGACAATCTATTTTTCAACCCTGGAATGAAACATTGTAGCACTACAGCAGTGAGCAATGACAGGAAACAGTGCAGACCAGTGCCTATGTGTTGAGTACTCACGTTGCAGCGTTTTGCAGAGTCCATGTTCTTGCACCAGAAGGCAGGTCCCCAGCTACACTGGTCCATACCCAGAAGACTTTGCACTGCCTCGGGACACAATCCCACCTTCTGTAACCCAGGACAACCACAGAACCCACTGTCAGACACTGGAATTCATATAACTTATTCATTTCAACCAGGGAAGTCCCTTAAGTGAAATCCTCTTTATTGGTCTCGACACTAGAGGTTTTTCCCCCTCTATCATCATCATCATCATACTTCTGACACTTTTTCCTCTATAGTGAAGTGTATTCCTCTTTGTATTCCAGTGCTCACCATGCAGACAAAGTCAGGGTCCAACACCTGCAGCAGGAGCTGAACCAGCATGGGCTCATACTGCTCAACCAGCTGGTCACACTGGAGAGAGAGAGAGCGAGAGAGAGCGAGAGCAAGAGGTTAACAGTCACACCAACATCTAGTTGACCAGTTACTAGCCAATATTCATTCTTCTTCTGTTGCAGTAAGAGTTTAGGAAACAGTGTTTTCCATTAGAAGATGGTCAGTGTAATCTACTAATGATAATAACATGTGGAACAAGTAGATGTCCTCCATCCTCACCTCGCCCCTGACAGCCTCCGGGACAAAGCTACAGACTTTCCTGACTGCGTCTTCAATCTGAGCCTGTGTGGCGTTCCCTTCCAGGATCCCGTCAATGTAAAGCACAGCCATCTTGCACACGTCACAGAAGCCACCCGCCTCGACCTGGGACTGGTCCAACACCGCTGAGGGACAGGGGAAACAAGGAGACCACAGGGTTAACTTCATCTGGATTGGAGCACCATCAATAAATTGGCCTTTTCTAGTTGAATGATATTGAATAAAATCAGCCATTGGCCTCCTTGACGACCCCCCAGAAATAATATGGTATCGGCCAGGTCGTTCTCTAATCTGTATGCATTACAACAACCAACAGGTCCTGCTCCATGTGTCTCAAACACACAGGATAGATCACACACCCCTCAACACTTTCCAAGCACACTCCCTCCCTCTACTCACGGATGAAGGCATGGCTGGCGTCCTTGCAGAGCCCCAGCACGGTGCAGATAGTCTTGGGATCAGCCTCCTGTAGCAGCAGCTCAATGATGGCCCGGCCGTAGGACTCAATCAGATCCTTACACTGGGCTGACAGGGAGGACGGCAGCACAGAGCACACCTTCTCCAACACACGCACCACATCTTGCTGAGAGTGGGAGGAAGGAGCAGAAGAGCACAGGGGTCAGTTAGGCATGACTTAATCTCCTTCCCAGACACTTCTGCCCAAATGCCACCGTGTCAAACTTGGCCTTCGTTAGCAAACAAAAGAATCTCCCGGTGCATAGGCTTAATCTACCAACCAATATTCTCCCACAACACCTTCCCACTAACCCTCCTTGTACACGTCTTCCATTTGGAGCCACACCTCGCAGTCATGTGATTGGCTAAAATTAAATGATCACCTATACTTTACTTAGTAAGGTCACACCCATTGACCTTACTATTTCATTTCATCTCCTAGTTTAGTCATTGCCTATACACCATTTATCTTCCTAGGTTTTTGAGAGAAAATTCTCTTAAGAAAACAGCTTGCCTTAAAAGGTAGCTAGCTATAGAGCCTTCAGCAGTGTGGATATAAAGATGGCTCTTCAGTCGGCGCGGCAGTTTGACAGTGTGTGCAACTCTGCAGAAGTCTTGTTAATTTTCAGCTTGCTTAGTTTGTAAAGTGTTTTAAGTTGATCGCCGGGGTTACCTCTCTATGGCACCACGGCTGTATATTTTGGGACCGCTCCAGTCATGGATATTTGCGAAGCTTTGACAAACCAACCAACCAGCTGTAACCGACGGACAGTCAGTGCAACCGCAAGCATGAAGTCAACAGCTAAGAAGCCTTTCCGTCTTCCCTCTATTGTTCCAGTGCTTTACACTGTAGCAGACCTTTCTTTCAATGCACTCCGTTTCATGATCAGTGTCGCTGGATTATTATTGCCCTGCCAGACGCATTTGGGTTGATATTTTAGTTAAAAGGGAGGTTGCTGCCAGTTTGAAATGTATTGATTTGGTGTGGTACTATTGACATTTGGCCAAGAAGATTTTACATTAAAGCCTTTGTTTTGTCAATGAATTCCCCCCCCCCTTGGGAGGTAATACAGATTATTGTAAATCCTCTAATGTTGATGACTGGGTTCTTTGTCAATTGTTTCTATGAAGTTGCTGTTAAATATGCTCTGCCATTATTGTATGAGGTATTATTGGTTGAGTTACCCCTGTGCTGTGATGTGTGTTTATATGGTGTGTCTTATCCTCTCTCTACTGGCTATCTGGCCATCAGGCTACCCTCTAGTCAGTCTGTTCTGCTGATGTGTGTCCGGTAGTGGTACTCCATCTATCCTACTCTTGTCCTTTCAGCAGGGTTAACACCTGACTGGTGGCCCAACCAAATCTATCTTCACCCCTCTGACAACACCGCTACAAAGTGATCTAGGGTAAAACAATATCCACTGCTGCTTGCACAGTAATAACCATCACAGGGTCAGAGTAAAGGGTGGCCTGAGGTCGCAGAGATGAAACGGATTATACTAAATTCTTGTTCATCCTTGACACAGGACAAACAAGCCCTACTTGGCCTCCGGGGGGGGTTATGAAGAGATTCTGTAATGAATAATAACTCATACAATCTAGCATATTGCAGACAGAATCATTGTTTTTAAGAACCCTGAAGACACAGCCAACATGTTACTTTAATAACAATTTCAGTTGAACTATTTAAATGAACATAAAATGTTACGTAAAGCCGCAAATAGCTTATTTTGTCTGGATTACTGTGGCTTTTTAGCAGAAATATTCAAACTGAAAATGTGTTGATCATCCAGAATATTCCAGAGGTAGAGAGCAAATCATTCATTTATATAGTGCCCCCCTCCATGATAAAAACATATTTTACTGGAACTCCCTTACAAACAGCGTTACGTTTCAGTCATACACCATAAGACAGAGAGAAGCACCTCCACTCCTGTTAGAACGTGAAACCCTTTACCACCGTCACAGTGTTTAATAGCAGGTCATGACTCATGAGCAACCCGTCAGGTGACCTACCTCAGTCTTCTCATCCCCCAGCATGCTCTCCACCTCCTTCATAATGAACTCACATGCGATACATTGAGGGGAGCCACGGGCACGCACCATGTTCTGGAGAATAGACGAGAGTCGGCGTAACTAGAATAGTCTTGGAACAAAATAAGTTGTGGTCCCAAAACGCATCAGTATAACTACAACGCTAACCATGCCAACGTCTTAACTACATTACAAAACACAATGTCATTGTGATTATATAACTTTATGTTTATGGAAATGTCCATGTATTTCATATGGAAGATATGAAAGTGAAGGTACTGTTGTACATGGCCACTTGCCAGTGCCTCTGGTACCAGTAGGTTACCTTGGTGGGCTTGACAGCCTCCATCTTAGTGGCAGGGACCAGTTTGACAGCAGGGATGGCCTTGGCAGCCACCAGGTTCATCATGGGGACAGAGCTCTTCACCTCTGCAGAGCAGAAGTCGGCGCGGGAACAGATATCCTTAGGTTGCTGAGTGGGGAGAATGTCAATGTACAGTTAGACACATTCATACCATTCCACAAAAAACATGTTTCATCACATGACTTTAAGATGATGTATGTGTACAATCCACTGTTCCATAGTCTCAGAGCCAGGCTATACCTTCTACCAGTCCACTGTTCCATAGTCTCAGAGCCAGAGCCATGCTATACCTTCTACCAGTCCACTGTTCCATAGTCTCAGAGCCAGAGCCATGCTATACCTTCTACCAGTCCACTGTTCCATAGTCTCAGAGCCAGAGCCATGCTATACCTTCCACCAGTCCACTGTTCCATAGTCTCAGAGCCAGGCTATACCTTCTACCAGTCCACTGTTCCATAGTCTCAGAGCCAGAGCCATGCTATACCTTCTACCAGTCCACTGTTCCATAGTCTCAGAGCCAGAGCCATGCTATACCTTCTACCAGTCCACTGTTCCATAGTCTCAGAGCCAGAGCCAGGCTATACCTTCTACCAGTCCACTGTTCCATAGTCTCAGAGCCAGAGCCAGGCTATACCTTCTACCAGTCCACTGTTCCATAGTCTCAGAGCCAGAGCCATGCTATACCTTCCACCAGTCCACTGTTCCATAGTCTCAGAGCCAGGCTATACCTTCTACCAGTCCACTGTTCCATAGTCTCAGAGCCAGGCTATACCTTCTACCAGTCCACTGTTCCATAGTCTCAGAGACAGGCAAACATTTCCTCATGCAATCAATTTCAACCCCACACAATAGGTACAGTGTACAGTCTAACCCAGCAACCCACGTCACAGGTAGGTGATTCTCATGCTAGAGGCATGCATAGGGCAACATGCATGCTGAGCAGATGGTTCCAGACACTAATGAGGCATTAAGAAACTACAGCATTGGTAGTGAATCATTCATTTTAGTGGCATGGACAATCAGGTTGGGCAGTATCCAGCTTTTCATATCATCTTACCGTGCTTCTCTCACCCCGGGATTTACGGTATTACCGGCTTAGTACACAAAGGGTTGCCAAAAAAAAAATTTGCAGAATGGTAACAAAATTTGTACAAGTAATAGTGAAAATAAACAAATTGCAAAGACAGGCAGTCCAGCTCATGAAGTTTTTATATATACATACAGGAGCTACCAAATGTCATTTTTGGTGAGTTTGGACTAGAGGTCGACCGATTAATCGGAATGGCCGATTTCAAGTTTTCATAACAACAACAACAAAAAAAACGAAAAAAAAAAAAAAATAATAAATCGGTATTTTTGGACAGATTGTGGTCGATTTCTTTTTTTTTTTTTTACACCTTTCCTTAACTAGGCAAGTCAGTTAAGAACACATTCTTATTTTCAATGACGGCCTAGGAACAGGGGTTAACTGCCTTGTTCAGGGGCAGAACGACAGATTTTTACCTTGTCAACTCGGGGATTCGATCTAGCAAAATTTCAGTTAGAAGTTCAACGCTCTAACCACCTGCCTTACATTGCACTCACGAGGAGCCTGCATGGCAGGCTGACTGTTACACGAGGGCAGCAAGAAGCCAAGGTAAGTTGCTAGCTAGCATTAAACTTATTTTATAAAAAACAAATCTTAACATAATCACTAGTTAACTACACATGGTTGATGATATTACTAGTTTATCTAACGTGTCCTGCGTTGCATATAGTCGATGCGGTGCCTGTTCATTTCTCATTGAATCACAGCCTACTTCGACAAACGGGTGATGATTTATCAAGCGCATTCGCGAAAAAAAGCACTGCCGTTGCACCAATGTACCTAACCATAAACATCAATGCCTTTCTTTAAAATCAATACACAAGTATACATTTTTTAAACCTGCATTTTTAGGTAATATTGCCTGCTAACATGAATTTATTATAACTATGGAAATTGTGTCACTTCTCTTGAGTTCTGTGCAAGCAGAGTCAGGGTATACGCAGCAGCTTGGGCCGCCTGGCTCGTTGCGAACTGTGTGAAGACCATTTCTTCCTAACAAAGACCGTAATTAATTTGCCAGGTTTTTACATAATTATGACAACATTGGAGGTTGTATAACGTAACATCAATATTTAGACTTAGGCTTGTCACCCGTTAGATAAAATACGGAACGGTTCCGTATTTCACTGAAATAATAAACGTTTTGTTTTCTAAATGATAGTTTCCGGATTTGACCATATTAATGACCTAAGGCTCGTATTTCTGTGTGTTATGTTATAATTAAGTCTATGATTTGATAGAGCAGTCTGACTGAGCGGTGGTAAGCATTCATTCAAACTTTCGTGCGTTTAGCCAGCAGCCCTAGCTAGTTAGCGGGGTGAGTGCTAATAGCGTTTTAAACGTCACTCGCTCTGAGACTTGGAGTAGTTGTTCCCCTTGCTCTGCATGGGTAACGATGCTTCGAGGGTGGCTGTTGTCGATGTGTTCCTGGTTCGAACCCAGGTAGGAGCGAGGAGAGGGACGGAAGCTATACTGTTACACTGGCAATAAAGTTCCTATAAGAACATCCAATAGTCAAAGGTATATGAAATACAAATCGTATAGAGAGAAATAGTCCTATAATAACTACAACCTAAAACTTCTTACCTGGGAATATTGAAGACTCATGTTAAAAAAGGAACCGCCAGCTTTCATATGTTCTCATGTTCTGAGCAAGGAACTTAAACGTTAGCTTTCTTACATGGCACATATTGCACTTTTACTTTCTTCTCCAAACACTTTGTTTTTGCATTATTTAAACCAAATTGAACATGTTTCATTATTTATTTGAGGCTAAATAGATTTTATTGATGTATTATATTAAGTTAAAATAAGTGTTCATTCAGAATTGTTGTAATTGTCATTATTACAAATAAATCAATTTTCAAAAAAATCGGCCGATTAATCGGTATTGGCTTTGTTGGTCCTCCAATAATCGTTATCGGAATTGGCGTCGAAAAATCATAATCGGTCGACCTCTAGTTGGTACTCAATTTATACCATTTACATGCAAATAAATATTCCAATTTAAACACACTGGGAGTTTAGGGCGCTGTGCGGCAGACAACCTAGTGGTTAGAGCATTGAGCCAGTAACTAAAAGGTTGTTGGATCGAATCCCTGAGCTGACAAGGTAAAAATGTGTCATTCTGCCCCTGAGCAAGGCAGTTAACCCACTGTTCCCCTAGCGCCGAATACGGGATGTCGATTATGGCACCTCTCTGATTCAGAGGGGTTGGGTTAAATAATTTTTATTTTTTTTTAAAGCCGATTAGATCGGTATCGGCTTTTTTTGGTCCTCCAATAAATCGGCCGACCTCTAGTTTGGACATTTACAAGTGAATGTGAACGAGAGCAATTGTGCAAATGAAGACATTTTTAACACATGCTTGTCTGAAGGAAGAACAGTACTGGCTCTGGAGCAGCATGTCTACCCGCTGTATCTGTGTGGAGTTGCTAAGGCAACGGGCCTGCCTGCTCAGAGAAGATAGGGGCAGAGCAGATGGCCCAGAACTGAGGAGATAAAAGCCATGGAAATCAAGATAATAGTGGCATCTGTACAGAACTCATCCAAAGGGCTTTGACTTCTCAAACACAGTAGAAAGATGCCCTGTGACCTTTATTCATTCAGCCACTTACTTAGATAACTACCAAGTTAAATATAAGGGTCATGTTAAATGCAGAATTGTGTGTTTTTCCACACAGGACATTTTTTAAAGAAATATCTTTCTGCGTTTTGTAAACACAGATCTAAAATGGTTCTTATTGTAATTTCTGCTCAGCATCAAACAAATTTTGTGCTTCAGTTGCACTTCACTCTGAGAACTCAAGAACAAACATTCTATCAGCAGACAGCACTCTGACTGATGTGGAGCTACTGTTCATCATTCTATCAGCAGACAGCACTCTGACTGATATGGAGCTACTGTTCTCCATCATTCTATCAGCAGACAGCGCTCTGACTGATGTGGAGCTACTGTTCATCATTCTATCAGCAGACAGCTCTCTGACTGATGTGGAGCGACTGTTCCTCAGTATAGCCAGCCTACTTTTTCCTCTGGTAAAATACAAGATTAACTTTAAGCAAAACATTAGAAAATGCAGCTGGCTACATTCTTTCTATGATTGGCCTAAACATTACAAAAATGGCAGCCATTAATTGGTTTTTGCCCAAAAATACCTTGCATTTTCACTGTCAGCTCATTTACTTGTGTGGCTGCAAGCCAAATAGTGTTGTACTTCTGCTGTCATCTGAAGAAAAAGCAATTTTCTACCAAATGTAGAAAATGGCTTTTTTCTTTGCGAAGGAAAACTATAGTTGGACGTCCCTGATCATCCTATTGAAGGGAGAGAAAAACACTAACTTGACTTTCAATATAAAACGCGACCCCTGTCAACACACAGCTGGACTCAACTGCTACAGCTTTCACCCGTTGTGCTATTTACAAACACGACTGGCTCAACTGTTATGGGGAACTACGGTAAGCTTCATAATGTCAAATAATGTGACAGGTGAAATGAGAAACGCAATCTGCTTTATCTCCTAACGTATTATACATGTTGACTGTAGGTACTGTATTTACTTAAAATAGAAACAAATATTTTTTAAATTCAAAGAAATTGTTTCAACGGTATTGGTGGAATTCAAAAACCATCCCGTGGCTATTTCCAAATACATCGGTGTACACCTCCCAAACCTAACGGACTAAACGGAAACGGTTTGCTTGGACAAGTCTGCAGTCTAGTAGCATGACATGCCCATCAAATGTCTTCCAAAAAAAGTTTGGTTTGCTTGGACTAAAAAGGTATTAGCATTCAGCACAGAGAAACATTGTGATGCAGTTCTAGAACAATAAAAATGTGAGTACTTGAAGTAAGTTGCACTAGTGGACAGACCGTACAGAAACAGAGGCTAAGGCTGTGGGCAGACAGAATGACAGGTCTTTTTACAATGGTAGTTATCCATTGACAGATGGAAAAAAACAAAACAATCGATACGTCAGCCTTTTTGCCGGACAAAAATTGGACGATGCTGAATGCATAATAGGATTTCATCCAAGTCTGTGTGGCCACAGCCTAAAGGGTGTGAGACTAGAGACTGAACACAGAGACTTACCTGTTCCTACAGACCCACAGCAACCCCAGGAGAAGAGAGAGCAGGAGGGGGAGAGCGAGAGAGAGAGCGCAGGAAGAGGCGCATGAATAGAGGAAGGAGGGGAAAATAAAAACGAGAGATTAAAGATGAATGAAATCAGCAGGCTAGGAGGAGCTGTCGTAAGAGTCTGGATATATACACACACTAAATGTATGTTGACATAAACACATTGGTTCATGTATAAACCTGTTAAGTATTTGTTAAGCGACACTGTGCAGAGTCATCGGCTACAATTACACGTCAGCAGAAGACAAACCCCTCCAGTTTGGGGGGCTGAAAGCCAAAAGTGGTGCACTAAATATATGAAACAGGATGCCATTTTGGACACACCCTAGAAGATAATGAGTGACTGACCATGGACATGAGCTGCAGGGCGATGAGAGGAGCGTACTGGCTGATATACTGCTTGCACTGAAACACAGGAGAAGACAAAACAGTCAGAAACAAAGTCAGTGGAAACCAATGATCTTCCAGCTTCATAGATTGGAAGTATTTGTTGGTCAATCAAATGTATTTATAAAGCCCTTTCTAAAATCAGCTGATATCTCAAAGTGCTATACAGAAACCCAGCCTAAGACCCCAAACAGAAAGCAATGCAGATGTAGAAGCACAGTGGCTAGGAAAAAACTCCCTAGAAAGGCAGGAACCTAGGAAGAAACCTAGAGAGGAACCAGGCTCTCTGAGGGGGGGCCAGTCCTCTTCTGGCTGTGCCGGGTGGAGATTATAACAGAAAATGTCCATTAAGGCCTGACTGAACATGTTAAAGAACAAACATTCATAAATAACCAGCTGGGTGAAATAAACCAACTATTGCATTAAACCAGATAGCATCTAGGGTACCAACTGTAAATTAGATTATGGCTAGTTCTATAACTCAAAATAGTCACTCCACCAAACTTGTTTTAAAAACCCAGTCCTCTCACTAACTCCTAGCTAGATAACTACGTAGTCCTCTCACTAACTCCTAGCTAGATAACTACGTAGTCCTCTCACTAACTCCTAGCTAGATAACTACGTAGTCCCCTCACTAACTCCTAGCTAGATAACTACGTAGTCCCCTCACTAACTCCTAGCTAGATAACTACGTAGTCCTCTCACTAACTCCTAGCTAGATAACTACGTAGTCCTCTCACTAACTCCTAGCTAGATAACTACGTAGTCCTCTCACTAACTCCTAGCTAGATAACTACGTAGTCCTCTCACTAACTCCTAGCTAGATAACTACGTAGTCCTCTCACCAGGTCAGAGATTCCAGGCCCCAGCAGGTCACACTGGCTCTGGATCCGTTCGATCAGAGAGTTGACAAAGGTAGTGTTGCTCTTCGCCTCGTCCTGGAAGTCTGTGATGAACTTCACACAGTCCTCACACAAGTCTCCAGTCTCCTACAGGGGAGAGAAGACACTCACTAGTGAATCAAGGAGTAGCAGTTACATCTACACACATATGAAGTCAGTGACAGTTTAAAGTTGGTACTGGGTCACGTTCAGTAGTGAAATAACAGTTTGGAAAGTACAGCCAGAATTTGATCAATAAGACAGATTTCAGTTGGAAAAGGATTTGGTACTTAGTGCCCAACTGAACACTACCTATGTGCAGCTATGCTGGGCACCATAGTAAATTCTAAATCTAATGTATTTTTAAAGTCCTTTAACAATTATTACACAGAAACTCAAACCTAGACACCAAAGACCTGAATTACAACCCCCAAATTGGATGACGACTGGCGTACCTGTTTAGGAACCTCTTGCTTGGCGTTCTCCTGGGCCTGGGGGTAGAGGAGACCAGGGATGTTGAGGAGGAAGGGGTCCACCCTCTGGGCCAGGTCTTCCTGAGGAATCTCATTGGACGTGAGCTGTGGGATCTGAGACTGGAGACTGGCCAGAGCTGCCTGCTGGGAGTCACACAGACCTATGGCACCACACACCACCTGGGGGTTCTCCTGGAATCCAGAAACAGACTCTAGTCACTACAATCTGTATCTCACTAGACACGCCACCATTAAGTCACTACAATAAACTCAGGGTCAGTTTCCCACTTGACGGATCCAGATTAGGCCTACTCCTGGACCAAAACAACATTTCCATTGAAAGTGTGTTTGAGTCCAGGAACAGGGTTGATCTATATGCAGCTGGCATCCTTCTAAATGCCATTAACTCCCTAGTCCACAACAGGACATCCGTGTTACCTAGTCCCCAACAGGACATCCGTGTTACTTAGTCCCCAACAGGACATCCGTGTTCCCTAGTCCCCAACAGGACATCAGTGTTCCCTAGTCCCCAACAGGACATCAGTGTTCCCTAGTCCCCAACAGGACATCAGTGTTCCCTAGTCCCCAACAGGACATCAGTGTTCCCTAGTCCCCAACAGGACATCTGTGTACTTTCCAATAAATGACCATTACTACAGAGAGCTCAACTAATGACTAAACATGGCCCTAGGCTAGTGTGTACACTACGGGCTAGTGTGTACACTACGGGCTAGTGTGTACACTACGGGCTAGTGTGTACACTACGGGCTAGTGTGTACACTACGGGCTAGTGTGTACACTACGGGCTAGTGTGTTTAAGATGAACCTCTATTGGACCAGTTAGGTTCGCTACTGGAGCAACTGAATCATTTAGGAAAAGAACGGCGGCTTGTATTTTGTAAATAAAAATACTTACAAAAAATGAATCACCTTGAGTAAAATATTGATGTGAAATTTGTACCATGAGCTCAATATGAATGAAATATATCAATAGTAGAATAGACTTAGATATCGGCCATATATCCTCGTATAGTTTACTGGGGTCACCCAACTCGCTTAATCTGAGGAGCTCTCAGATTAAAGTTCAATAGCAAGACAAACATGAATCCACAGAAAACAAACCAATTCACAAATACTGATATAAACCACTATGAGATGGAATCAAATGTGAGTGACTGTGCCCATCAATAAGCACTGTAAGGTGTTTAAGTGCAGCATGTGTTTATAACAATCCCACTGTAATGATGTTTTGCAAGAAATCCTACCACACCGTAGTATGACAGTGAAAAATTCAGTTTTCTCCAACGAAAATAAATCTTTGCATTCAAATCTCCTTATTGATGTCCTGGGTTCAGACGCCTGGCCATCCTTGGTGGAACTGAATCTATACTCAAAAAAACCTGACCAAATCCTGGTGTCAATCTTTCCCTCAATCCCTTCACAGCACATTTGTATAGATAAGTCAGTGTTAATATCCAGTTCTCCTTCAGTTGTATACAACTTCTCAATGATTTGAAATGTCGTTTTTCCGTGGAATGGCGTGGAAGACGTGCTGTTCGAGCCCTTTTTCCCCCCCAACAAGTTGGAGCCAACTGGTGTATAACGTGAGGTTAGGAGGGACTAAGAGAATATTGAGTTTTGATTGGCTCAAAGTAAACTGCTCGTCATGCAGCTTCTGACAGCTGATTTGTTGTAGCTGTCAACTTAAACATAGCAATATAGTATAATATGATTGGTTAGTGGAATCTCACTAGTAAGGATTAGTAGTCAACATTAGTTGACGTGCGTTACACTAGTCTCACAGTATCATGCCCAGCACCTTTAGTGTCAACATTTAATGTATAGTATTGTAAAGTGTCACAACTCATCAAGTGGTCTGTCAATGTTGCTTCAATTTGTTTGTCAAATGTTATATTGGAGGAGTGACAAACTTTTCCAACCTAATATCCATTCAGTCACAACATATTGCAGTCCTTGGACTAGACTGCATGAAAGTCATTTTACATGATTAAGACTGCATGAAAGTCATTTTATATGATTAAGACTGCATGAAAGTCATTTTATATGATTAAGACTGCATGAAAGTCATTTTATATGATTAAGACTGCATGAAAGTCATTTTATATGATTAAGACTGCATGAAAGTCATTTTATATGATTAAGACTGCATGAAAGTCATTTTATATGATTAAGACTGTATGGTAAACATTAGGACCAACAGAAATCCAGTCCATCTTGGCTCATCAGTTCTGCTGTGATTTAAGAGTGTACAAAGTTGTCATCAAGGCAAAGGCTGGATACTTTGAAGAATCTCAATTTGTTTAACACTTTTTTTGGTTACTACATGATTCCACATGTGTTAAATCATAGTTTTGAAGTCATCACAATTATTTTACAATGTAGAAAATAGTACAAATAAAGAAAAACTGGAATGAGTAGGTGTCTAAACGTTTGACTGGTACTATATATATATATATATATATATATATATATATATATATATATATATTCTGAGACTTTTACCTGCCAAAAATAAGGGGTTAAATACATGTGTAAATTTCTTTAAATAATAATACCTGATTTTCTTCTCTCAAAGATATAGTACAAACTTGGTTTTGATTTCTTTTTTTGGGGGGGGGGGGGGGGGGGCTCTATGTAGTGAAACTGTTATTCAATACATTTGTATGGGCTAATAACATTAAGGACAAACTTTTATCATCAAATTCAAATAGCTAAATTATCCTTGGAATGACCTTGTAACAATGCCATTTAGCTTAGCAGAATGAGGATGTTGGATTGATTCTGAATAACAAATCATTTCTCTCTCTGTGTGTAGGCTAGCTTACTTTCCTATAAACCACTGTGTGTGTGTGTGTGTGTGTGTGTGTGTGTGTGTGTGTGTACCAGCTCTCCAGCGATGATACTAATGAGGGTAGGGTAGTAGGTGTCCACCGTCTCTTCACACTCTGCAGCCAGGCTCTTGACAGGGATCAGGTGACAGGCCTTCTCCAGGACGCCTAGGATCTCACCCTAGAGGACATGAACATCAGCTTAGAGACCCCCAGCCCCCACAATGTGGAGCGATGGTCCCCCAGCCCCCACTATGTGGAGCAATGGTCCCCCAGCCCCCACTATGTGGAGCAATGGTCCCCCAGCCCCCACTATGTGGAGCAATGTTCCCCCAGACCCCACTATGTGGAGCAATGTTCCCCCAGACCCCACTATGTGGAGCAATGTTCCCCCAGACCCCACTATGTGGAGCAATGTTCCCCCAGACCCCACTACGTGGCGCGATGGTCCCCCAGCCCCCACTATGTGGCGCGATGGTCCCCCAGCCTCTCCTCTGGGCCCCCCAGCAGTTCCATGTATTGGAAGTATTCCAGAAATAGCACCCGATTCAATTAATGATCAAGGCCTTTACTATGTAAATCATGTGAACTGGTTCAGGACTACTACATTTTTAAATGAGGATCCCCTAGGAGAGGTTTGAGAAACACTACTCAGCCATAGTAGACCATCTTAATCACTCATTCATCTGGGAGCAGAAAACAGTCTTGGCATATTTGTGCCACTATTGAGTACACTGGATAGAAGATAGTTTGGCAGAGCATGAATTTGTTTTAAGCAACAACAAAAGTAACAGGGAACTTCCCCACATTCATCCTCCATGACTCACCTGAGTAGCATTGTTCAGTAGCAGCTGGTCCACCGCAATCAGCACCCCCTTACACAGGTCACACGGTATGGCTTTCTGAACCAGGAGGGAGTTGATTAGGGTAGCAAAGCCAAGGCCGGGTTAACAATGCCCACTGTTCATCCATTTACACAGGGAAAATACCCCCACCCTTCAAAAGACAATAACTTGCTAGATAAAGTAGACTCGAGTCTCACCATCTGGGGTTGGTTCCATACGTTCTGCTGGCAGTGGACTACGGCACCACAGATGGAGGCAGTCTTCACATTATGACACCAGTAGGGAGGACCACGGGCACACTGTTCAGTACCCAACAGAGGGGTGGCGACGGCTAGGAGAGAGAAGACACTATCGTTACCCACACTGTTCAGTACCCAACAGAGGGGTGGCGACGGCTAGGAGAGACACTGTTCAGTACCCAACAGAGGGGTGGTGACAGCTAGGAGAGACACTGTTCAGTACCCAACAGAGGGGTGGTGACAGCTAGGAGAGACACTGTTCAGTACCCAACAGAGGGGTGGTGACAGCTAGTATATGTCTGCCTACCCATCCATCCCAAATGGTCGGTGTAGCAGAAGTGACACTGTCCTACACATTCTTGGATAAACAGTGAATGTTAAACATTCATTGGTTTAGAAGTCAATCTATTTGTTTGAAGGATCTGTTCAGGCCTAGCCGTTATAGTGAAGACATTGGCCTACGGTATGTAACCTAGGTCCAGTCCTACGGTATATAACCAAGGTCCAGTTCCAGTCCTACAGTATGTATGTAACCTAGGTCCAGTCCTACGGTATACATACATACCCTAGCTCCAGTTCCTTTTCAAGTAAGCGAAAGTAGAGACGTATTACAATTCTCTAAAATAAATCAGAGAACAGGAAGTGAAAGAAGGATCATGTGACTCGTAAGGGGAATACCACGACCAACTAGGCCTACTTCCTCATCTGATCTTAGAGAGGCAGAGAAAACTGAAATATAGTGAACTGTGTTTTATGGAAACAGATCCTACCAAGAATCCCTAGGAAACCACGGTGGAAAGCACCCAATACACGTTATTGCGAGGTCAACGAGGTCAACATCCAATCCTCCATCAGCTGGAGAAAATAAAGGCAGTTGGCCTCAATATGAACACAACAGCTATCCACAGTGTACAAAACATTAAGAATACCTTCATAGTATTGAGTTGCACCCCCCCACAAGGTGTTGAAAGCGTTCTACAGGGAAGCACTGACTACACAGCTGTGTCAAGTTGGCTGGATGTCCGTTGGACCATTCATTATACACACGGGAAACTATTGAGCATGAAAAAAAACCAGCAGCATTGCAGTTCTTGAAAAACCACCCCAGACCATTATTCCTCCACCAAACGTTACAGTTAATTTTTTTACATTTTAGTCATTTAGCAGACACTCTTATCCAGAGCAACTTACAGTAGTGAATGCATACATTCAAGCATTTAAAAAAAATAAAAATAAAATTGGACTGGCCCCTTGTGGGAATCGAACCCACAACCCTGGCGTTGCATACACCATGCTGGCGTTGCAGACACCATGCTCTACCAACTGAGCCACAGGGAAGCTAGTTGCATTAGCGTTCTCCTGGCATCCGCCAAACCCAGATTTGTCCTGTTTCCACTATTCCAGAGTCCAATGGCATCAAGCTTTACACCACTCCAGCCAATGCTTAGCATTGCACATGGTGATCTTAGGCTTGTGTGCGGCTGCTCAGCCATGGAAACCCATGAAGCTCCCGACAAAGTTATTTTGCTGACGTTGCTTCCAGGGGCAGTTTGGAACTCAGTGAGTGTTGCAACCGAGGACAGACTATTTTTTACGCCCTTCAGTGGTCCTGTTCTGTGAGCTTGTGGTCTACCACTTCGCGGCTGAGCCGTTGTTGCGCCGAGACATTTCCACTTCATAATAACAGCCCTTACAGTTGACTGGAGCAGCTCTAGCAGGGCAGAAATTTGACGAGCTGACTATGATGCCACGCTGAAAGTCACTGAGCTCTTCAGTACAGGCCATTCTACTGCCAATGTTTGTCTATGGAGATTGCATGGCGGTGTGCTCAATTTTATACACCTGTCTCCACCCCCCCCCCCCCCGAGGAGAGAAAAAAAAAAGAAGACAGCTTCTTTTAAAAACATACCTTTATGCCCACAGCGTGACAAAACTGTCTCCAGAAGAAAATTACAATATTATATATAAACTCAGCAATAAAAAAAGCCCTTTTTCAGGACCCTGTCTTTCAAAGATAATTCATAAAAATCCAACTAAAGACAGGGTCGTTTCTTTTTTTTGCTGAGTATTGATATATGTTTTTAATGTTACAGTTAAGTAATTTAGTAGAGACTTATCTAGAGCAACTTACAGGAAGGAGCCTTGATCAAGGGCACACTGACAGATGTCATCTAGTCAACTCAGGGATTCGAACCAGCGACCTTTCAGTTAAGGCACTTAACCGCTAAGCTACCTGCCGCCCCATGCACACTAGCACTCAGTGACCAGTGCGAGCAGCGACGACATCATCCAAAAATATGGCAGCCTTTGGATGAATATAAAAATTGTAATATCTTCGGCAGTAAGTGATGGAAAAATATGCCTCAATTATTTGAATAATTAAAATGGATATTGTGCACAAAGTGATCCTTTTTTTTTTTTTTTCGTGATATCCAATTGCTATCTTGTCTCGTCGCTGCAACTCCCCAACAGGCTCGAGAGAAAGGCAAAGGTCAAGTCATGCATCCTCCGAAACATGACCTACTAAACCACGCTCCTTAACAACAACAAAAAAACTCCTTTGCACCTGGCTAAATATAAAAGCGTTTAGTGTTGTCCCTATAATAGACTCTTATCCAGAGACTTGCTCACAGGAGGAACTAGGGTTAAGTACCTTGCTGAAGGGCACACCAACAGATTTTTCACCTAGTCGGCTCACGGATTCAAACCAGCGACCTTTCGGTTATTGGCACAATGCTCTTAACCACTAGGCTACCTGCCACCCATACCAAAACGATACCGTATCGATACAACAACAAAGTGTATTGTCTAAAGTCAGAGAATAACCATAGGGCTTTAATGTTTTTTAAACATTGAACAATATGTTGATAACTGATAGAATAACTAAAGTAACACATATCTTCTAGGCTATTCAATTTCTTTCAAAAATAAAAACGCCATATTAAATAACAGAATATCGGAAATTTATGCAAATCCATATCTGATTTTATACATTTCCTTTTTTGTTGACAATTACAGGAAACTTCCAAAATGTAATTTGATACATATCAGGGTTTGCTGATCTATAACATACATTACAGCTAAATCATTTCTGTAATAAATGAAGAGTTTAGTGCCAAAGCGACAAACACTTGAGCTCATTTCTGAAGCTTGCTAGTTCGAATCCCAGACTAGGTGACAAATCTGTCTGCGCCATTGAGCAAAGGAATGTAACCCTAGTTCCTCCTGAAAGTTCTGGATTTGCGCGTCTGCTCAATGACTCAATGTAAATGTACACATTTATACTATAATTCAGTGTATTTCAACTCCCAGGGTGCAATGCTCCACCCAGGGCTCAAGGGGCCAGGGTTCTGGTCTAGAAGCATGGTTTTGACTGCTCCTACTATTTTGCATCAGTACTGCAGTTTAACTGACGCCCGGACCAGAAAGATCATTTCCATAAACGGCCACATGGAGAAGTCAGATTTGAAAATTCCTTATAAAAAGGCACTTTAGTCGTCGGCCTCCCGAGTGGTGCAGAGGTCTAAGGTGTCACTACAGACCCAAGTTCGATCCCAGGCTGTGTCACAACTGGCCGTGACCGGGGAGCCTTGTAGACCAACGCACAATTGGCCAAGCGTCGTCCGGGTTAGGGGGGGGGGGGGGCTTTACTTGGCTCGCCGTGCTCTAGCGACTCCTTATGGTGGGCCGGGCACCTACAGGCTGATTTCAGTCGTCAGTTAAACAGTGTTTCCTCTGACACATTGGTGCGGCTGGATTCCGGGTTAAGCAGGCGGGTGTTAAGGAGCGTGGTTTAGTAGGTCATGTTTCGGAGGATGCATGACTTGACCTTTGCCTCTCCCGAGCCTGTTGGGGAGTTGCAGCAACGAGACAAGATCGCAATTGGATATCACCCATTGTGCACAAAATATCCATTTGAATTATTCAAATAATTGAGGCATATTTTTCCATCACTTACTGCCAAAGATATTACAATTATATAGTCATCCAAAGGCTGCCATGTGGGGGGTTTTTTTGCCAAATTTGCAGAGACACAAAAATTCTAATCTTCAGATTCAAGGACATAAGCACAAATGTTGCATTGACTGAGGGAAAGCAACTGATGATGCACAGCCGTTGACAAATAAACCATCAATGTTAGTTAGCTACTCATGTGACAAAATAAAGACACAGAAAGCAACATTGCCTAGCTATCAAAGACCCACGCCAAGCTAACAGCCTGAAGAGACACAGCAGATAGGACAGTGCCTGTGTTTTGTAAGCATGAAACATTTCGAAAGGGGGCGGTACTATCTGCACTTGTCCAATTAGAAAACGCTCCTTTTGGTTCTGTTGCAAGACCTTGTACGGTGTGCCCCCAAAACTCACCCCCAGGCGTCTGAGGTCATAGTAGGCAACCCAATGTGAAACAAATCACTCATGTTCATATGCTGATAATACATTCACACTGCAGTGAGTCAATCATTCACTCCCATGCCGCCTTGTACTGGGAAAGCTACAGTAGAGATAGAACCCCCCCCCTCATTTTCTCCAAGGCAGACAAGAACAAACAAGTTGTTGCTCTATGAGGTGCTGGGCCTTGCTATCACAAAGACATTTCAGCTTGTCTGACTCCAAATGAACAAAGCCTTCATGCTACATTGTCAGTGTGTCAGCTATTCCCATTTTTTACCACCTACTTTGAAAACATCACAAGGGGGATAAACATGACAAAAACAGGCTACATTTTAGGAGTCTACGCTGCCATGTTAGCCTATAGTTCTACAGTAAACTTGGCTGGCTTTTTTTTTATTTATTTATTTTTTACATTTAAAAAAAAAGTTAAGGACCATTCAAGACTCACACAGTTGAGTGATCAATCTCATGTTTGAGTTTGATGATGAAGCATAATGGAACAGCTCAGAGCTGCTTGTAGCCTACGCCGCTCAGCTGTGTGAGTCGGAAGTTAATCAAACATCACAGGGCAGCACAAAAGAACCCCCCCCCCCCCCCGACTGCCCCTTCAACTAACCCCCCCACTAACACCCCCCCCCCACCCCCCAACTGCCCCTCCAACTACCCCCCCCCCCCCCCCAACTAACAAACCCCCCCTTTGCCCCGATGACGACGAGAAGGGGCAAATCAAAGTTTATTCGCGTACACAGTTTAAGAGATGTTATCGAGGGCGCAGCCAAATGCTTAAGCAGTACTCCTAATGAAGATGTCTAAGAACTAGTCTCATACTGATTGCGTTGTCATCGTTGCAAACTAAGTGCTCTACAAATTACCCAAAAAACTAAAGGAGAACAAGAACAAATGTATTGCAGGAACTGATACCTAGCCTGTAGTTTTGCAAATATGAAAAATCATATGACTGACACTCACTATGAGTAATCAAACAAATTCATATCACACAGGGTATTGCAAAAAACAAGTAAACAAGGAGACAGTTATAAATAGGCCTAGCCATTGTCTCTCTCAGAGCAGCAATAAGCAACCCTCAACAGCCTGACCAAACTAGGACACTAAAGCAAAAGGTAACAAGCTTGTGCATGTTTATTACAACAAAGCTTTTTGTAATGATATTAGACAATTAGGCCTATAGGGAAGATAGTTTTGCTTGATTAAGCATACAGCATGTATGGGGGGGGTGACAGACTACCTAACACGTTCCCCAAATCAATCATGCAGTCAGTTTGAAGCAAAATGACTCTGGATCTTTATCATGGAACAGCAACATTATACATGTTGAGGCTAACATCTATTACCTAATCAGAAATAAAATCGGCACGATCAAAAAGTGAAGCGAAACCCTAACGAAACAGAACATAAGAGGAAATTGAAAATGTCTTCCTAATAAAGCTACACTAGCTTTCACTACCCACGCCAAGATTTACTTGTCCTACACACTTTGTCCCCGTTTTGTCTCAACAATCATTTGTTAGGACTGCTGCATTAGGAATGTAGTTGGGCGAAAGAACTATGAGGATATGAATGCATTTGTTTAGATGAGAAAGATAGATGGACCTATCATGCACCTGGATGGACTACATCAAGAATACATAGTCATTAAAATGACATTAATTTAATAATAATAAAAAAAAGAAAGAGTGAACAGGAAAACAGGTTAGACTAGGGATAGATTGATTTGAGAGGACAACAGTACCATACTTGTTTCCCTAAAAGATGCTCCACGTAAAGGAGAGGGTACAGACTCAATGTAAACAGCTGTAAGAAGAGAGAAAAAAAAAAAAAAAACAGGTGTAAGAAATACATTGGCCTAGCTAGATACTATGTTTAACTAAATGCATCACACCAATGGCTGAGCTAAAATTAGCAAGCATGAGGACTGCCACTGCCACAGCCCTGGAGGTGTGTTGGGTCATTGTCCTGTTGAAAAACAAATGATCGTCCCACTAAGCACAAACCAGATGGAAAGGCGTATCGCTGCAGAATGCTGTGGTAACCATGCTGGTTAAGTGTGCCTTGAATTCTAAATACATCACTGACAGTGTCACCAGCAAAGCACCCTCACACCACTTCCTCCATGTTTCATGGTGGGAACCAGACATGCGGAGATCATCCGTTCACCTACTCTGCGTCTCACAAAGACACGGCGAGTTGGAACCAAATATTCAGACTCATCAGACAAAAGGACAGATTTCCACTGGTCTAATGTCCATTGCTCATGTTTCTTGGCCCAAGCAAGTCTCTTCTTCTTATTGGTGTCCTTTAGTAGTGGTTTCCTTGTAGCAATTTGACCATGAAAGCTTGATTCACGCAGTCTCCTCTGAATAGTTGATGTTGAGATGTGTCTGTTACTTGAACTCTGTGAAGCATTTATTTGTGCTGCAATTTCTGAGGCTGGTAACTCTAGTGAATTTATCGTCTGCAGCAGAGATAACTCTGGGTTTTCCTCATAAGAGACAGTTTCATCATAGTTCTTGAGGGTTTTTGCAACTGCACTTGAAGAAACTTTCAAAGTTCTTAACATTTTTCAGGCTTGACTGACTTTCATGTCTTAAAGTAATGGACTGTCATTTCGCTTTGCTTATTTGAGCTGTTCTTGCCATAATATGGACTTGGTCTTCTACCAAATAGGGCTACCTTCTGTATACTACACCTACCTTGTCACAACTGACTGGCTCAAATGCATTACGAAGTAAAGAAATTCCACAAATTAACAAGGCACACCTGTTAATTGAAATGCATTCCAGGTGACTACCTCATGAAGCTGGTTGAGAAAATGCCAAGCTGTCAAGGCAATGGGTGGCTACTTTGAAGAATCTAAAACATAAAATATTTTGTTAAAAAAAAAAAAACTGTGTTACTACATGATTCCATGTGTTATTTCATAGTTGACGTCTCCGCTATTATTCTACAAATGTAGAAAATAGTAAAAGATAAAGCTAAATCCTTAAATGAGTAAGTGTCCAAACTTTTGACTGATATATAATATAGCCATCGCTTGAGCTAGTTTGCTGCCTCCTAGGAAGCGTCATAACAATGATTAGCCAACGTTAGCCAGCTACTACAAAGTCAATGCTGCTACATCAGCTAGTTAACTAACTACACATCTTGAATGTGCATAAAGTGAAGGAATAGGTTTAAAAATGTATCAGTGACAAAGCTAAATTACTTGGTTAGCAAGCAATGTCTACTGTGTCGTTGTTTACGAAACGAAAGTAACCTCGATACTTTGTTTCTCTCTACAACTTTAACTAGCCATCTTTGATACAAAGTCACAATGATGTAACTAATCATACAGTCTACATTGTATCATATTACCTGCGGAGACGAAAAACAGAGCAAGGCACAGCATGGTGGAGCTGTCTGAAGTCCCTCTGGTTGTGCGGGTGGATTTGAATCTCGGGTGTAGGTCTGAGCGCTGCTGTGCAGGACAGGTGCTTGCTCTTGGTTTATATCACACAGCTTCTACTGTCTTTGTTCACAGTCAGCTGACCACTGAGCCCGGACATGTGACTTGTCTTGGCGTCTGATTGATCAATGTTTCCACAAATCACCATTTACTGTCTTTTTTTTTTTGCGTTTAAAATAGATAGTAAATCATTATGTAGTAACATAATTGCAATTATTTGTAGACAAACATACTCATTGTTCACCCCCACATTGATGAAAAAGGCTATTGGCACTTTATTTCTCATCACATTAAGCCTTAGCTAGTCTAGTGGCCTATGAGGTGAACAAGATGAGCACATTTGATTTTTTAATTTAACCTTTATTTCACTAGGCAAGTTGGTTAAGAACAAATTCTTATTTATAATGATGGCTTGCACATGATAAGATCACCGACCACTGTATTCAACTGATCTAATTAAACTTGGTTTGATTTCTACTGAGGGTTGGTACTAGAGGTCAACCGATTAATTGGAATGGCTGATTTCAAGTTTTCATAACAATCGGTAATCGGTATTTTTGGCCACCAATTTGCCGATTTGCCTTTTTTTTTTTTTTTTTACACCTTTATTTAACTAGGCAAGTCAGATTAAGAACACATTCTTATTTCCAATGACGGCCTAGGAACGGGGGTTAACTGCCTTGTTCAGGGGGGATTCGGGGATTCGTTTTTGCAACCTTCCGGTTACAAGTCCAACGCACTAACCACCTGCCTTACATTGCACTCCACGAGGAGCCTGCATGGCAGGCTGACTACCTGTTACGTGAGGGCAGCAAGAGGCCAAGGTAAATTCCTAGCTAGCATTAAACTTATCTTATAAAAAATTATCAATCTTAACATAATCCCTAGTTAACTACACATGGTTGATGATATTACTAGTTTATCTAACGTGTCCTGCGTTCCGTATAATCGATGTGGTGCCTGTTCATTTCTCATCGAATCACAGCCTACTTCGACAAACGGGTGATGATTTAACAAGCGCATTTGCGAAAAAAGCACTGTCGTTGCACCAATGTACCTAACCATAAACATCAATGCCTTTCTTTAAAATCAATACACAAGTATATATTTTTAAACCTGCATATTTAGTTAATATTGCCTGCTAACATGAATTTGTGTCACTTCTCTAGCATTCTGTGTAAGCAGTCAGGGTATACGCAGCAGCTTGGGCCGCCTGGCTCATTGCGAACTGTGTGAAGTCCATTTATTCCTAACAAAGGCCGTAATTAATTTGCCAGAATTGTACATAATTATGACATAACATTTAAGGTTGTGCAATGTAACAGGACTATTTAGACTTATGGATGCCACCCGTTAGATAAAATACGGAACGGTTCCGTATTTCACTGAAATAATAAACGCTTCGTTTTCGAAATGATAGTTTCCGGATTCGACCATATTAATGACCAAAGGCTCGTATTTCTGTGTGTTATTATGTTATAATTAAGTCTATGATTTGATATTTGATAGAGCAGTCTGACTGAGCGATGGTAGGCAGCAGCATGTTCGTAAGCATTCATTCAAACAGCACCTTTGTGCGTTTTGCCAGCAGCTCTTCGCAATTCTTCAAGCATTGCGCTGTTTATGACTTCAAGCCTATCAACTCCCAAGATTAGGCTGGTGTAACCGATGTGAAATGGTTAGCTAGTTAGCAGGTGCGCGCTAATAGCGTTTCAAACGTCACTCGCTCTGAGACTTGGAGTAGTTGTTCCCCTTGCTCTACATGGGTAACACTGCTTCGAGGGTGGCTGTTGTCGATGTGTTCCTGGTTCGAGCCCAGGTAGGAGTGAGGAGAGAGACGGAAGCTATACTGTTACACTGGCAATACTAAAGTGCCTATAAGAACATCCAATACGTATATGAAATACAAATCGTATGTTCTCATGTTCTGAGCAAGGAACTTAAACGTTAGCTTTTTTACATGGCACATATTGCACTTTTACTTTCTTCTCCAACACTTTGTTTTTGCATTATTTAAACCAAATTGAACATGTTTCATTATTTATTTGAGGCTAAATTGATAGTATTTATGTATTATATTAAGTTAAAATAAGTGTTCATTCAGAATTGTTGTAATTGTCATTATTACAAATAAATCAATTTTCAAAAAAATCGGCCGATTAATCGGTATTGGCTTTGTTGGTCCTCCAATAATCGTTATCGGAATTGGCGTCGAAAAATCATAATCGGTCGACCTCTAGTTGGTACTCAATTTATACCATTTACATGCAAATAAATATTCCAATTTAAACACACTGGGAGTTTAGGGCGCTGTGCGGCAGACAACCTAGTGGTTAGAGCATTGAGCCAGTAACTAAAAGGTTGTTGGATCGAATCCCTGAGCTGACAAGGTAAAAATGTGTCATTCTGCCCCTGAGCAAGGCAGTTAACCCACTGTTCCCCTAGCGCCGAATACGGGATGTCGATTATGGCACCTCTCTGATTCAGAGGGGTTGGGTTAAATGCGGAAGACACATTTCAGTTGAATGCGTTCAGTTGTACAACTGACTGGGTATTTCCCTCTCCTCGGGGTATATGTAGACGTACTACTGTAATGTGACGTATTGCGCCAGATCACATTTATTTGATGTGATTTATTTTTACAGGATGGATTGTGACAGAGAATAGTGATATGTCCTCAAATAAAGGTTATATTGCGTTGGGAGTGATATGGTGCAACAGCACAAAGCTCTAGTTAATGATACTACAACGGAACTGATACTTTTCATTTCTGTATTTTACTGTTGTGACTCAATCAGGGATTCAAAATGTTATTTTGTATAGAGGTTGCTTACCGTCATCAGTATGGCTTTATTGGAAATTGAATTAAATTATGATGCCCTATGTTTATCTTGCATATCTTCCTTTACATACAATTTCACTTAAATGTGAATGGTACACGTTTATTATATATATATATATATATATATATATATATATATATATATATATATATATATATATATATATATATATATATATATATATATATATATATATATATATATATATATATATATATACGTAGAGGTCCCCTGGAAAAGTAAAGTTAGTCAAAACACACCAATTTGTCAAACTGTCTGCGTTACTGTAGACAGTTTAGGCTACCCGTTTATCGTGGGCCGTGAGTTTCATTTCTACCAGCTTCTATGTTTAAACAAAGGTAGGCTACAGACTCCTGCCAAATGTTTTTGCTTTTTAAAAGTGTTCATTAAGAATCGCTTTTTGGTGACAGATTATGATCGCATTTAGACAAATAATTGCATAAGGCAGCTGCCAATTTGAAAAAATGCAGTTGTCATATTTTTTTTTTTTGTTGCTGTAGCCGAAGTATTATTTGCTATATGGACATGTATTTGCTTGCATTTTTCTTAAATATAAAAACTAAGCTACCTTTAACGTTGGCAATTGCCCAAAATAAAGGAAATTCAAATGAGCAACCCAACCCTTTTGAATCATGCACTAAGGTTTTACAGCAAACTCAGTTTAAAGCTTACATTTTTATTTATCTACGCAAGACAGTTAAGAACAAATTCTTATTTTCAATGACGGCCTAGGAACAGTGGGTTAACTGCCTTGTTCAGGGGCAGAACGATAGATTTGTACCTTGTCAGCTCAGGGATTCAATCATGCAACCTTTCAGTTACTAGTCCAACGCTCTAACCACTAGGCTACCTGCCATCCCTACACTCTAACCACTAGGCTACCTGCCGTCCCTACACTCTAACCACTAGGTTACCTGCCGCCCCTACACTTTAACCACTAGGCTACCTGCCGTCCCTACACTCTAACCACTAGGCTACCTGCCGCCCCTACACTCTAACCACTAGGCTACCTGCCGTCCCTACACTCTAACCACTAGGCTACCTGCCGTCCCTACACTCTAACCACTAGGCTACCTGCCGCCCCTACACTTTAACCACTAGGCTACCTGCCGTCCCTACACTCTAACCACTAGGCTACCTGCCGCCCCTACACTCTAACCACTAGGCTACCTGCCGTCCCTACACTCTAACCACTAGGCTACCTGCCGTCCCTACACTCTAACCACTAGGCTACCTGCCGTCCCTACACTCTAACCACTAGGCTACCTGCCGTCCCTACACTCTAACCACTAGGCTACCTGCCGTCCCTACACTCTAACCACTAGGTTACCTGCCGCCCCTACACTTTAACCACTAGGCTACCTGCCGTCCCTACACTCTAACCACTAGGCTACCTGCCGTCCCTACACTCTAACCACTAGGCTACCTGCCGTCCATACACTCTAACCACTAGGCAAGCTACCGCCCCTACAATCTAACCACTAAGCTACCTGCCGTCCCTACACTCTAACCACTAGGCTACCTGCCGTCTCTACACTCTAACCACTAGTCTACCTGCCGCCCCTACACTCTAACCACTAGGCTACCTGCCGCCCCTACACTCTAACCACTAGGCTACCTGCCGGCCCTACACTCTAACCACTAGGCTACATGCCGGCCCTACACTCTAACCACTAGGCTACCTGCCATCCCTACACTCTAACCACTAGGCTACCTGCCATCCCTACACTCTAACCACTAGGCAACCTGCCGTCCCTACACTCTAACCACTAGTCTACCTGCCGTCCCTACACTCTAACCACTAGACTACCTGCCGTCCCTACACTCTAACCACTAGGCACCTACCGTCCCTACACTCTAACCACTAGGCTACCTGCCGTCCCTACACTCTAACCACTAGTCTACCTGCCGTCCCTACACTCTAACCACTAGGCAACCTACCGTCCCTACACTCTAACCACTAAGCTACCTGCCGTCCCTACACTCTAACCACTAGGCTACCTGCCGCCCCTACCCTCTAACCACTAGTCTACCTGCCGTCCCTACACTCTAACCACTAGGCTACCTGCCGCCCCTACACTCTAACCACTAGGCTACCTGCCGCCCCTACACTCTAACCACTAGGCTACCTGCCGCCCTACACTCTAACCACTAGGCTACCTGCCGTCCCTACACTCTAACCACTAGTCTACCTGCCGTCCCTACACTCTAACCACTAGGCTACCTGCCGCCCCTACACTCTAACCACTAGGCTACCTGCCGCCCCTACACTCTAACCAATAGGCTACCTGCCGTCCCTACACTCTAACCACTAGGCTAACTGCCGTCCCTACACTCTAACCACTAGGCTACCTGCCGCCCCTACACTCTAACCACTAGGCTACCTGCCGCCCCTACACTCTAACCACTAGGCTACCTGCCGCCCCTACACTCTAACCACTAGTCTACCTGCCGCCCCTACACTCTAACCACTAGGCTACCTGCCGTCCCTAAACTCTAACCACTAGGCTACCTGCCGCCCCTACACTCTAACCACTAGTCTACCTGCCGTCCCTACACTCTAACCACTAGGCTACCTGCCGTCCCTACACTCTAACCACTAGTCTACCTGCCGCCCCTACACTCTAACCACTAGTCTACCTGCCGTCCCTACACTCTAACCACTAGGCTACCTGCCGCCCCTACACTCTAACCACTAGGCTACCTGCCGTCCCTACACTCTAACCACTAGGCTACCTGCCGCCCCTACACTCTAACCACTAGGCTACCTGCCGCCCCTACACTCTAACCACTAGGCTACCTGCCGCCCCTACACTCTAACCACTAGGCTACCTGCCGCCCCTACACTCTAACCACTAGTCTACCTGCCGCCCCTACACTCTAACCACTAGGCTACCTGCCGTCCCTACACTCTAACCACTAGGCTACCTGCCGCCCCTACACTCTAACCACTAGTCTACCTGCCGTCCCTACACTCTAACCACTAGGCTACCTGCCGCCCCTACACTCTAACCACTAGGCTACCTGCCGCCCCTACACTCTAACCACTAGGCTACCTGCCGTCCTCTACACTCTAGCCACTAGTCTACCTGCCGTCCCTACACTCTAACCACTAGGCTACCTGCCGCCCCTACACTCTAACCACTAGTCTACCTGCCGTCCCTACACTCTAACCACTAGTCTACCTGCCGCCCCTACACTCTAACCACTAGGCTACCTGCCGTCCCTACACTCTAACCACTAGACTACCTGCCGTCCCTACACTCTAACCACTAGGCACCTACCGTCCCTACACTCTAACCACTAGGCTACCTGCCGTCCCTACACTCTAACCACTAGTCTACCTGCCGTCCCTACACTCTAACCACTAGGCAACCTACCGTCCCTACACTCTAACCACTAAGCTACCTGCCGTCCCTACACTCTAACCACTAGGCTACCTGCCGCCCCTACCCTCTAACCACTAGTCTACCTGCCGTCCCTACACTCTAACCACTAGGCTACCTGCCGCCCCTACACTCTAACCACTAGGCTACCTGCCGCCCCTACACTCTAACCACTAGGCTACCTGCCGCCCCTACACTCTAACCACTAGGCTAACTGCCGTCCCTACACTCTAACCACTAGGCTACCTGCCGCCCCTACACTCTAACCACTAGGCTACCTGCCGCCCCTACACTCTAACCACTAGGCTACCTGCCGCCCCTACACTCTAACCACTAGTCTACCTGCCGCCCCTACACTCTAACCACTAGGCTACCTGCCGTCCCTACACTCTAACCACTAGGCTACCTGCCGCCCCTACACTCTAACCACTAGTCTACCTGCCGACCCTACACTCTAACCACTAGGCTACCTGCCGCCCCTACACTCTAACCACTAGGCTACCTGCCGCCCCTACACTCTAACCACTAGGCTACCTGCCGTCCTCTACACTCTAGCCACTAGTCTACCTGCCGTCCCTACACTCTAACCACTAGGCTACCTGCCGCCCCTACACTCTAACCACTAGTCTACCTGCCGTCCCTACACTCTAACCACTAGTCTACCTGCCGCCCCTACACTCTAACCACTAGGCTACCTGCCGTCCCTACACTCTAACCACTAGTCTACCTGCCGCCCCTACACTCTAACCACTAGTCTACCTGCCGTCCCTACACTCTAACCACTAGGCTACCTGCCGCCCCTACACTCTAACCACTAGGCTACCTGCCGCCCCTACACTCTAACCACTAGGCTACCTGCCGTCCCTACACTCTAACCACTAGGCTACCTGCCGCCCCTACACTCTAACCACTAGTCTACCTGCCGCCCCTACACTCTAACCACTAGGCTACCTGCCGTCCCTACACTCTAACCACTAGGCTACCTGCCGCCCCTACACTCTAACCACTAGTCTACCTGCCGTCCCTACACTCTAACCACTAGGCTACCTGCCGCCCCTACACTCTATCCACTAGGCTACCTGCCGCCCCTACACTCTAACCACTAGGCTACCTGCCGTCCTCTACACTCTAGCCACTAGTCTACCTGCCGTCCCTACACTCTAACCACTAGGCTACCTGCCGCCCCTACACTCTAACCACTAGTCTACCTGCCGTCCCTACACTCTAACCACTAGTCTACCTGCCGTCCCTACACTCTAACCACTAGGCTACCTGCCGTCCCTTCACTCTAACCACTAGTCTACCTGCCGCCCCTACACTCTAACCACTAGCCTACCTGCCGTCCCTACACTCTAACCACTAGCCTACCTGCCGTCCCTACACTCTAACCACTAGTCTACCTGCCGTCCCTACACTCTAACCACTAGTCTACCTGCCGTCCCTACACTCTAACCACTAGGCTCCCTGCCGCCCCTACACTCTAACCACTAGGCTACCTGCCGTCCCTACACTCTAACCACTAGGCTACCTGCCGTCCCTACACTCTAACCACTAGTCTACCTGCCGCCCCTACACTCTAACCACTAGTCTACCTGCCGTCCCTACACTCTAACCACTAGGCTACCTGCCGCCCCTACACTCTAACCACTAGGCTACCTGCCGTCCCTACACTCTAACCACTAGGCTACCTACCGCCCCTACACTCTAACCACTAGTCTACCTGCCGTCCCTACACTCTAACCACTAGGCAACCTGCCGCCCCTACACTTTAACCACTAGTCTACCTGCCGTCCCTACACTCTAACCACTAGTCTACCTGCCGTCCCTACACTCTAACCACTAGGCAACCTACCGTCCCTACACTCTAACCACTAAGCTACCTGCCGTCCCTACACTCTAATCACTAGGCTACCTGCCGTCCCTACACTCTAACCACTAGGCTACCTGCCGTCCCTACACTCTAACCACTAGGCTACCTGCCGTCCCTACACTTTAACCACTAGCCTACCTGCCGTCCCTACACTCTAACCACTAGTCTACCTGCCGTCCCTACACTCTAACCACTAGTCTACCTGCCGTCCCTACACTCTAACCACTAGGCTACCTGCCGCCCCTACACTCTAACCACTAGGCTACCTGCCGTCCCTACACTCTAACCACTAGGCTACCTGCCGCCCCTACACTCTAACCACTAGTCTACCTGCCGTCCCTACACTCTAACCACTAGGCTACCTGCCGTCCCTACACTCTAACCACTAGTCTACCTGCCGCCCCTACACTCTAACCACTAGTCTACCTGCCGTCCCTACACTCTAACCACTAGGCTACCTGCCGCCCCTACACTCTAACCACTAGGCTACCTGCCGTCCCTACACTCTAACCACTAGGCTACCTACCGCCCCTACACTCTAACCACTAGTCTACCTGCCGTCCCTACACTCTAACCACTAGGCAACCTGCCGCCCCTACACTTTAACCACTAGTCTACCTGCCGTCCCTACACTCTAACCACTAGTCTACCTGCCGTCCCTACACTCTAACCACTAGGCAACCTACCGTCCCTACACTCTAACCACTAAGCTACCTGCCGTCCCTACACTCTAATCACTAGGCTACCTGCCGTCCCTACACTCTAACCACTAGGCTACCTGCCGTCCCTACACTCTAACCACTAGGCTACCTGCCGTCCCTACACTCTAACCACTTGGCTACCTGCCGTCCCTACACTCTAACCACTAGGCTAACTGCCGTCCCTACACTCTAACCACTAGGCTACCTGCCGCCCCTACACTCTAACCACTAGGCTACCTGCCGCCCCTACACTCTAACCACTAGGCTACCTGCCGCCCCTACACTCTAACCACTAGTCTACCTGCCGCCCCTACACTCTAACCACTAGGCTACCTGCCGTCCCTACACTCTAACCACTAGGCTACCTGCCGCCCCTACACTCTAACCACTAGGCTACCTGCCGTCCCTACACTCTAACCACTAGGCTACCTGCCGCCCCTACACTCTAACCACTAGGCTACCTGCCGCCCCTACACTCTAACCACTAGGCTACCTGCCGTCCTCTACACTCTAGCCACTAGTCTACCTGCCGTCCCTACACTCTAACCACTAGGCTACCTGCCGCCCCTACACTCTAACCACTAGTCTACCTGCCGTCCCTACACTCTAACCACTAGGCTACCTGCCGCCCCTACACTCTAACCACTAGGCTACCTGCCGTCCCTACACTCTAACCACTAGGCTACCTGCCGCCCCTACACTCTAACCACTAGTCTACCTGCCGTCCCTACACTCTAACCACTAGGCTACCTGCCGCCCCTACACTCTAACCACTAGTCTACCTGCCGTCCCTACACTCTAACCACTAGGCTACCTGCCGCCCCTACACTCTAACCACTAGGCTACCTGCCGTCCCTACACTCTAACCACTAGGCTACCTACCGCCCCTACACTCTAACCACTAGTCTACCTGCCGTCCCTACACTCTAACCACTAGGCTACCTGCCGTCCCTACCCTCTAACCACTAGGCTACCTGCCATCCCTACACTCTAACCACTAGGCTACCTGCCGTCCCTACACTCTAACCACTAGTCTACCTGCCGTCCCTACACTCTAACCACTAGGTTACCTGCCGTCCCTACACTCTAACCACTAGTCTACCTGCCGCCCCTACACTCTAACCACTAGTCTACCTGCCGCCCCTACACTCTAACCACTAGTCTACCTGCCGCCCCTACACTCTAACCACTAGGCTACCTGCCGCCCCTACACTCTAACCACTAGGCTACCTGCCGTCCCTACACTCTAACCACTAGTCTACCTGCCGTCCCTACACTCTAACCACTAGGCTACCTGCCGTCCCTACCCTCTAACCACTAGGCTACCTGCCGCCCCTACACTCTAACCACTAGTCTACCTGCCGTCCCTACACTCTAACCACTAGTCTACCTGCCGCCCCTACACTCTAACCACTAGGCTACCTGCCGTCCCTACACTCTAACCACTAGTCTACCTGCCGCCCCTACACTCTAACCACTAGTCTACCTGCCGTCCCTACACTCTAACCACTAGGCTACCTGCCGCCCCTACACTCTAACCACTAGGCTACCTGCCGTCCCTACACTCTAACCACTAGGCTACCTGCCGCCCCTACACTCTAACCACTAGTCTACCTGCCGTCCCTACACTCTAACCACTAGGCTACCTGCCGTCCCTACAGTCTAACCACTAGGCTACCTGCCGTCCCTACACTCTAACCACTAGGCTACCTGCCGTCCATACACTCTAACCACTAGGCAAGCTACCGTCCCTACAATCTAACCACTAAGCTACCTGCCGTCCCTACACTCTAACCACTAGGCTACCTGCCGTCTCTACACTCTAACCACTAGTCTACCTGCCGCCCCTACACTCTAACCACTAGGCTACCTGCCGCCCCTACACTCTAACCACTAGGCTACCTGCCGGCCCTACACTCTAACCACTAGGCTACCTGCCGGCCCTACACTCTAACCACTAGGCTACCTGCCATCCCTAAACTCTAACCACTAGGCTACCTGCCATCCCTACACTCTAACCACTAGGCAACCTGCCGTCCCTACACTCCAACCACTAGTCTACCTGCCGTCCCTACACTCTAACCACTAGTCTACCTGCCGTCCCTACACTCTAACCACTAGGCACCTACCGTCCCTACACTCTAACCACTAGGCTACCTGCCGTCCCTACACTCTAACCACTAGTCTACCTGCAGTCCCTACACTCTAACCACTAGGCAACCTACCGTCCCTACACTCTAACCACTAGGCTACCTGCCGTCCCTACACTCTAATCACTAGGCTACCTGCCGTCCCTACACTCTAACCACTAGGCTACCTGCCGCCCCTACACTCTAACCACTAGGCTACCTGCCACCCTTACACTCTAACCACTAGGCTACCTGCCGTCCCTACACTCTAACCACTAGGCTACCTGCCGCCCCTACCCTCTAACCACTAGTCTACCTGCCGTCCCTACACTCTAACCACTAGGCTACCTGCCGCCCCTACACTCTAACCACTAGGCTACCTGCCGCCCCTACACTCTAACCACTAGGCTACCTGCCGCCCTACACTCTAACCACTAGGCTACCTGCCGTCCCTACACTCTAACCACTAGGCTACCTACCGCCCCTACACTCTAACCACTAGTCTACCTGCCGTCCCTACACTCTAACCACTAGGCTACCTGCCGTCCCTACCCTCTAACCACTAGGCTACCTGCCGTCCCTACACTCTAACCACTAGGCTACCTGCCGTCCCTACACTCTAACCACTAGTCTACCTGCCGTCCCTACACTCTAACCACTAGGTTACCTGCCGTCCCTACACTCTAACCACTAGTCTACCTGCCGCCCCTACACTCTAACCACTAATCTACCTGCCGCCCCTACACTCTAACCACTAGTCTACCTGCCGCCCCTACACTCTAACCACTAGGCTACCTGCCGCCCCTACACTCTAACCACTAGGCTACCTGCCGTCCCTACACTCTAACCACTAGTCTACCTGCCGTCCCTACACTCTAACCACTAGGCTACCTGCCGTCCCTACACTCTAACCACTAGGCTACCTGCCGCCCCTACACTCTAACCACTAGTCTACCTGCCGTCCCTACACTCTAACCACTAGTCTACCTGCCGCCCCTACACTCTAACCACTAGGCTACCTGCCGTCCCTACACTCTAACCACTAGTCTACCTGCCGCCCCTACACTCTAACCACTAGTCTACCTGCCGTCCCTACACTCTAACCACTAGGCTACCTGCCGCCCCTACACTCTAACCACTAGGCTACCTGCCGTCCCTACACTCTAACCACTAGGCTACCTGCCGCCCCTACACTCTAACCACTAGTCTACCTGCCGTCCCTACACTCTAACCACTAGGCTACCTGCCGTCCCTACACTCTAACCACTAGGCTACCTGCCGTCCCTACACTCTAACCACTAGGCTACCTGCCGTCCATACACTCTAACCACTAGGCAAGCTACCGTCCCTACAATCTAACCACTAAGCTACCTGCCGTCCCTACACTCTAACCACTAGGCTACCTGCCGTCTCTACACTCTAACCACTAGTCTACCTGCCGCCCCTACACTCTAACCACTAGGCTACCTGCCGCCCCTACACTCTAACCACTAGGCTACCTGCCGGCCCTACACTCTAACCACTAGGCTACCTGCCGGCCCTACACTCTAACCACTAGGCTACCTGCCATCCCTAAACTCTAACCACTAGGCTACCTGCCATCCCTACACTCTAACCACTAGGCAACCTGCCGTCCCTACACTCCAACCACTAGTCTACCTGCCGTCCCTACACTCTAACCACTAGTCTACCTGCCGTCCCTACACTCTAACCACTAGGCACCTACCGTCCCTACACTCTAACCACTAGGCTACCTGCCGTCCCTACACTCTAACCACTAGTCTACCTGCAGTCCCTACACTCTAACCACTAGGCAACCTACCGTCCCTACACTCTAACCACTAGGCTACCTGCCGTCCCTACACTCTAATCACTAGGCTACCTGCCGTCCCTACACTCTAACCACTAGGCTACCTGCCGCCCCTACACTCTAACCACTAGGCTACCTGCCACCCCTACACTCTAACCACTAGGCTACCTGCCGTCCCTACACTCTAACCACTAGGCTACCTGCCGCCCCTACCCTCTAACCACTAGTCTACCTGCCGTCCCTACACTCTAACCACTAGGCTACCTGCCGCCCCTACACTCTAACCACTAGGCTACCTGCCGCCCCTACACTCTAACCACTAGGCTACCTGCCGCCCTACACTCTAACCACTAGGCTACCTGCCGTCCCTACACTCTAACCACTAGTCTACCTGCCGTCCCTACACTCTAACCACTAGGCTACCTGCCGCCCCTACACTCTAACCACTAGGCTACCTGCCGCCCCTACACTCTAACCACTAGGCTACCTGCCGCCCCTACACTCTAACCACTAGGCTAACTGCCGTCCCTACACTCTAACCACTAGGCTACCTGCCGCCCCTACACTCTAACCACTAGGCTACCTGCCGTCCCTACACTCTAACCACTAGGCTACCTGCCGCCCCTACACTCTAACCACTAGTCTACCTGCCGTCCCTACACTCTAACCACTAGGCTACCTGCCGCCCCTACACTCTAACCACTAGTCTACCTGCCGTCCCTACACTCTAACCACTAGTCTACCTGCCGTCCCTACACTCTAACCACTAGGCTACCTGCCGTCCCTTCACTCTAACCACTAGTCTACCTGCCGCCCCTACACTCTAACCACTAGCCTACCTGCCGTCCCTACACTCTAACCACTAGCCTACCTGCCGTCCCTACACTCTAACCACTAGTCTACCTGCCGTCCCTACACTCTAACCACTAGTCTACCTGCCGTCCCTACACTCTAACCACTTGGCTACCTGCCGCCCCTACACTCTAACCACTAGGCTACCTGCCGTCCCTACACTCTAACCACTAGGCTACCTGCCGCCCCTACACTCTAACCACTAGTCTACCTGCCGTCCCTACACTCTAACCACTAGGCTACCTGCCGTCCCTACACTCTAACCACTAGTCTACCTGCCGCCCCTACACTCTAACCACTAGTCTACCTGCCGTCCCTACACTCTAACCACTAGGCTACCTGCCGCCCCTACACTCTAACCACTAGGCTACCTGCCGTCCCTACACTCTAACCACTAGGCTACCTACCGCCCCTACACTCTAACCACTAGTCTACCTGCCGTCCCTACACTCTAACCACTAGGCAACCTGCCGCCCCTACACTTTAACCACTAGTCTACCTGCCGTCCCTACACTCTAACCACTAGTCTACCTGCCGTCCCTACACTCTAACCACTAGGCAACCTACCGTCCCTACACTCTAACCACTAAGCTACCTGCCGTCCCTACACTCTAATCACTAGGCTACCTGCCGTCCCTACACTCTAACCACTAGGCTACCTGCCGTCCCTACACTCTAACCACTAGGCTACCTGCCGTCCCTACACTCTAACCACTAGGCTACCTGCCGTCCCTACACTCTAACCACTAGCCTACCTGCCGTCCCTACACTCTAACCACTAGTCTACCTGCCGTCCCTACACTCTAACCACTAGTCTACCTGCCGTCCCTACACTCTAACCACTAGGCTACCTGCCGCCCCTACACTCTAACCACTAGGCTACCTGCCGTCCCTACACTCTAACCACTAGGCTACCTGCCGCCCCTACACTCTAACCACTAGTCTACCTGCCGTCCCTACACTCTAACCACTAGGCTACCTGCCGTCCCTACACTCTAACCACTAGTCTACCTGCCGCCCCTACACTCTAACCACTAGTCTACCTGCCGTCCCTACACTCTAACCACTAGGCTACCTGCCGCCCCTACACTCTAACCACTAGGCTACCTGCAGTCCCTACACTCTAACCACTAGGCTACCTACCGCCCCTACACTCTAACCACTAGTCTACCTGCCGTCCCTACACTCTAACCACTAGGCTACCTGCCGCCCCTACACTTTAACCACTAGTCTACCTGCCGTCCCTACACTCTAACCACTAGTCTACCTTCCGTCCCTACACTCTAACCACTAGGCAACCTACCGTCCCTACACTCTAACCACTAAGCTACCTGCCGTCCCTACACTTTAACCACTAGTCTACCTGCCGTCCCTACACTCTAACCACTAGTCTACCTTCCGTCCCTACACTCTAACCACTAGGCAACCTACCGTCCCTACACTCTAACCACTAAGCTACCTGCCGTCCCTACACTCTAATCACTAGGCTACCTGCCGTCCCTACACTCTAACCACTAGGCTACCTGCCGTCCCTACACTCTAACCACTAGGCTACCTGCCGTCCCTACACTCTAACCACTAGGCTACCTGCCGTCCCTACACTCTAACCACTAGGCTAACTGCCGTCCCTACACTCTAACCACTAGGCTACCTGCCGCCCCTACACTCTAACCACTAGGCTACCTGCCGCCCCTACACTCTAACCACTAGGCTACCTGCCGCCCCTACACTCTAACCACTAGTCTACCTGCCGCCCCTACACTCTAACCACTAGGCTACCTGCCGTCCCTACACTCTAACCACTAGGCTACCTGCCGCCCCTACACTCTAACCACTAGGCTACCTGCCGTCCCTACACTCTAACCACTAGGCTACCTGCCGCCCCTACACTCTAACCACTAGGCTACCTGCCGCCCCTACACTCTAACCACTAGGCTACCTGCCGTCCTCTACACTCTAGCCACTAGTCTACCTGCCGTCCCTACACTCTAACCACTAGGCTACCTACCGCCCCTACACTCTAACCACTAGTCTACCTGCCGTCCCTACACTCTAACCACTAGGCAACCTGCCGCCCCTACACTTTAACCACTAGTCTACCTGCCGTCCCTACACTCTAACCACTAGTCTACCTTCCGTCCCTACACTCTAACCACTAGGCAACCTACCGTCCCTACACTCTAACCACTAAGCTACCTGCCGTCCCTACACTCTAATCACTAGGCTACCTGCCGTCCCTACACTCTAACCACTAGGCAACCTACCGTCCCTACACTCTAACCACTAAGCTACCTGCCGTCCCTACACTCTAATCACTAGGCTACCTGCCGTCCCTACACTCTAACCACTAGGCTACCTGCCGTCCCTACACTCTAACCACTAGGCAACCTACCGTCCCTACACTCTAACCACTAAGCTACCTGCCGTCCCTACACTCTAACCACTAGTCTACCTTCCGTCCCTACACTCTAACCACTAGGCAACCTACCGTCCCTACACTCTAACCACTAAGCTACCTGCCGTCCCTACACTCTAATCACTAGGCTACCTGCCGTCCCTACACTCTAACCACTAGGCTACCTGCCGTCCCTACACTCTAACCACTAGGCTACCTGCCGTCCCTACACTCTAACCACTAGGCTACCTGCCGTCCCTACACTCTAACCACTAGGCTAACTGCCGTCCCTACACTCTAACCACTAGGCTACCTGCCGCCCCTACACTCTAACCACTAGGCTACCTGCCGCCCCTACACTCTAACCACTAGGCTACCTGCCGCCCCTACACTCTAACCACTAGTCTACCTGCCGCCCCTACACTCTAACCACTAGGCTACCTGCCGTCCCTACACTCTAACCACTAGGCTACCTGCCGCCCCTACACTCTAACCACTAGGCTACCTGCCGTCCCTACACTCTAACCACTAGGCTACCTGCCGCCCCTACACTCTAACCACTAGGCTACCTGCCGCCCCTACACTCTAACCACTAGGCTACCTGCCGTCCTCTACACTCTAGCCACTAGTCTACCTGCCGTCCCTACACTCTAACCACTAGGCTACCTGCCGCCCCTACACTCTAACCACTAGTCTACCTGCCGTCCCTACACTCTAACCACTAGGCTACCTGCCGCCCCTACACTCTAACCACTAGGCTACCTGCCGTCCCTACACTCTAACCACTAGGCTACCTGCCGCCCCTACACTCTAACCACTAGTCTACCTGCCGTCCCTACACTCTAACCACTAGGCTACCTGCCGCCCCTACACTCTAACCACTAGTCTACCTGCCGTCCCTACACTCTAACCACTAGGATACCTGCCGCCCCTACACTCTAACCACTAGGCTACCTGCCGTCCCTACACTCTAACCACTAGGCTACCTACCGCCCCTACACTCTAACCACTAGTCTACCTGCCGTCCCTACACTCTAACCACTAGGCTACCTGTCGTCCCTACCCTCTAACCACTAGGCTACCTGCCGTCCCTACACTCTAACCACTAGGCTACCTGCCGTCCCTACACTCTAACCACTAGTCTACCTGCCGTCCCTACACTCTAACCACTAGGTTACCTGCCGTCCCTACACTCTAACCACTAGTCTACCTGCCGCCCCTACACTCTAACCACTAGTCTACCTGCCGCCCCTACACTCTAACCACTAGGCTACCTGCCGTCCCTACACTCTAACCACTAGTCTACCTGCCACCTCTACACTCTAACCACTAGGCTATCTGCCGTCCCTACACTCTAACCACTAGTCTACCTGCCGTCCCTACACTCTAACCACTAGTCTACCTGCCGTCCCTACACTCTAACCACTAGTCTACCTGCCGCCCCTACACTCTAACCACTAGTCTACCTGCCGCCTCATACACCTGCTACTGCTATTGATATGAATCGTTCAGTACTAGCCTACATTTACGGTTGGTTTGCTCATTTAGGTTTTTATTTATTTTTGGTTTATTGCTGACACTAAATATATCACTTAGTTATGTAATAAGTGGGATTCTACAAAACATATTTTTGGGGTATTTAATTACCGGGGTTTTTTTCCACGAGAAGGATCTTTCTCCAAATGTTCCTTCATTTTATGAGTATTTATCTTCAGCTGGAGATCAAGCTAAGTGGTTCTCATTTGAACCCTCGGTCATATTTTCTGAAGAAGAGTAACAGTGTTTTTGTACAATATCTTCATCAAATTGGGTCTAAATACTGTAGGACATATCTGCTTATCTCTTTGCTATTGCCTACATAGTAGCCTACCGACAATTGTACATTTACATGTGGATCATTTAGGAGACAATCTTGTCCTGACTTACAATCAGGAAAATCCTCAAACACAGATCCTTTCCAAGTTCACTTGTGAAATTCTGGGCATTGGATCAGGTCATATAGCCTACTGTAACATTACCACAGTTTGGGAAACACCTATGGCCGTGTTTACACAGGCTGCCCAATTCTGATATTTATTTGTTTGTTTACTTATTGGTCTGTTTAGCAATCAGATAATTGAGGAAATGATCAGAATTGGGCTGCCTGTGTAAACTCAGCCATAGTGAAGGACACTTAGAAATGTATCCTTAACGACCACAAGAGGGCAATAATATGAGATAACCAGAATGAATTGTAGCCTACAGATTGTAATGGTAGAATTGTAAATCCTCTATCCAGTGTTATTCCCTAAACCCCTCTAGTCTAGGTCATTGGTTTTTTCTGAAGTGGTTGAATTCTGCAATAATTTGAGTTTGTTTTGTTGTAATTCCTTCGACATGACTGAAGGGGAAAAATACATGAGATGTGTTTCAATCCATCCCATTTGTTTTCAGGTTTGCCGCAGAGCTGTGGGAAAAAGGTGATAAGACAGTAATCACTGAAAACCAAACTATGGATGTCCACGAGCCTGAAGACAAGTGAGTTAGTAGCTTCGTTATGTGTTCACTTTTTATCCTGACATCTTAACTGTTTTAGATACAGTATCTAGTTTCTGTGAAACTCTGGCTAGTCCCTCTTTTTATGGTTACTGGCAAATTATATTGTAACATGTACCAAATGGTAATGTAACCGCTAGGTTAGCCTTTGGATTGGAAGTGTGTAATGAGCTCCTCCCAGAGAGATAACTCTTTAGGGACTGTGGTTAGAGTTCACCTTGAGGTCAGCCAGGCATCCGGGATCTAATGCCCCCCAGTGGTCACACCTTGTCCTACAGAAAATGTTGGAATTTGCTCAATTTAATTTAACGAGGCAAGTTAGTTAGAGAACTAATTCTTAATTGCAATGACGGCCTACCCCGGCCAATTGTGCACCACCCTATGGGACTCCCACTACAGTCCCTGAAATGCAGTGCCTTAGACCGCTGCACCACTCGAGAGCCCACTTTTAAACCAAATTTAGTATCATATCTGTCAAGTAATTACCATTTCACCTTGTCATTTCTTAGTGGGCCTACATACTACGTAAATTAATATAGTATTAATTGTCATTAACTACACAAATAAACCGGGTAACAGTTGCTTCCTCGCCTCTGTCATCCAACAGAAACAATGGCATGTGGCTGATCTTTTTCATGCTGGGTTTAGGAACTCTCCTGCCATGGAACTTCTTCATGACAGCCACCATGGTAGAGCACAACATTAGTTCTCATCATCTACTTTCAGACTGAACAATAAATTAATACATTCCAGAAATACAATGCCAGAGCTTTTAGTGAGACGTCTGTATTCAGTCTGTATTCAGTCTGTATTCTTTTCCAAATATTTTTCAAGTGTTACTTTCCAGATTGTCTGGATATTATCTTGTGATAATTCACAGAGATACTGATACCCCCTTATCTATTCATTAGAATAATTAATTTGAACAGCATTTTTTCAAGTACTCAAAGTGCTTTACATAATATTTGATACATTATTGTATTGCATCCACTTCCAATGGATAGCACCTACCTGGGTGATGCATGACAGCCATGTTGCTGCAGAACTTTCGCCACACATTAGCAATGAACTAAAATTGAAGGTCTGTCCTCTTGTCTCTCTACAGTATTTTACCAGCCGTCTCAGAGACCCCACCCAAATATCAACCGACAAACCCTACGACCGTAGCCCTGTGGAGGCCAGTTACAACAGCGTATCGACACTTTGTGCCATGGTGCCTTTACTGATCTTCACCTGTCTCAACTCAGTCCTGCATCACAGGTTAGTTAGCCCACCACGTCACCCCCACCAGCCCCACAATATTTTGAGTTTCCTAATGCATTAAAGCACTACTCCAAAAAGGTAAATCTTCATGTTTTTTGGGGACAAGCTAATATCATAGTAATTGTATAGCTTGGCCCAGCTCAGCTCAGTAGTGTTAAAAGTGCACTAGCCAGGCAGAGGACCCACTTGTGATCAACATAAGATTGACCTCAGATTATTTGACTCCGACTCTCTAACTCTCAGGATTCCTCAAAAGTTCCGGATCATGGGCAGCCTGGCGGTGATTTTGGTGCTGTTTCTTATCACGGCCATCATGGTGAAAATAGACATGGCCGCGGTCCCTTTCTTCACATTAACCATGATCAAGATTGTTATCATAAACTGTGAGTTCCTTTAGCCTACGGCCTCTTTTTTTGTTTTGGCCCCTTCCTCCTTCTTTTTAACCAGTCAATTCTTTCCCCTTGAGTTGTCCTGAAAGCACAATTAGACCTCAGTCACCCTTCGATGTGGTCTGTCTTTACTTGACATTTTGTTAATTTAACACAGTGGTTCCCAAACTGTGGGGCACACCCCCTGGTAGGGCATGGGTAAATACCTTATTTACATAAGTATTCAGACCATTTGCTATGAGACTCGAAATTGAGCTCAGGTGAATCCTGTTTTCATTGATCATCAGTGAGATGTTTCTACAACTTGATTGGAGTCCACCTGTGGTAGATTCAATTGATTGAACATGATTTGGAAAGGCACACACCTGACTATATAGGGTCCCACAGTTGACAGTGCATGTCAGAGCAAAAACCAAGCCATGAAGTCGAAGGAATTGTTTGTAGAGCTCCGAGACAGGATTGTGTTGAGGCACAGATCTGGGGAAGAGTACTGAAAAATATCTGCAGTGTTGAAGATCGCCAAGAACACAGTGGCCTCCATCATTCTTAAATGGAAGAAGTTTGGAACCAACAAGACTCTTCCTAGAGCTGGCTGCCGGGCCAAACTGAGCAATCGGGGGAGAAGGGCCTTGGTCAGGGAGGTGACCAAGAACTCGATGGTCACTCTGACAGAGCTCCAGAGTTCCTCTGTGGAGATGGTAGAACCTTCCAGAAGGACAACCATCTCTGCAGCACTCCACCAATCAGGCCTTTATGGTAGAGTGGCCAGACGGAAGTCACTCCTCAGTAAAAGGCACATAACAGCCCACTTGGAGTTTGACAAAAGTCACCTAAAGACTCTCAGACCATGAGAAACAAGATTCTCTGGTCTGATGAAACCAAGATTGAACTCTTTGACCTGAATGCCAAGCGTCACATCTGGAGGAAACCTGCCACCATCCCTACAGTGAAGCATGGTAGTGGCAGCATCATGCTGTGGGAATGTTTTTCAGCGGCAGGGACTGGGAGACTAGTCAGGATCGAGGGAAAGATGAATGGAGCAAAGTACAGCGAGATCCTTGATGAAAACCACGGGATGTTCCCCAGTGCTGGAAGGGAAGCCCCGTGAAAAAGTTTGGAAACCCCTGACTTAGCAGACGCTCTTATTCATTCAGCTGCCAAGAAGACAAATACAGTAATTATCTGTAACCCAAATGTCTTTTTAGACTGAGAAGTAAGATTATTGAACACTCAAACTGCATATTAAATGTTAGCTTCATGTTTGAATGACTGGACTCGGTGTTATAGACTGTGTTAATTTATTTTTTAAAAACCTTTCTTCAGCCTTTGGAGCTATCCTGCAGGGCAGTCTGTTTGGCATGGCAGGCCTTCTGCCCGCCAAATACACCACACCCATAATGAGTGGGCAAGGCCTGGCGGGCACTTTCGCTGCCTTCTCCATGATCTGTGCTATCGCAAGTACGTCTGAGAGATGATACATCTTTTTATTTCAGAATTAACACATCTACAGATATATATAATCATAAAAATACCTGTTTTACATTTTTACTACTAATGCTTTAATTCTCTCTCTCTCTCTCTCTCTCTCTCTCTCTTTTATATATATATATATATATATATATATATATATATAGGTGGCTCAGCACTAAATGATGTTGCTTTTGGATACTTCCTCACAGCCTGTGTAGTGATCATATTGGCCATAATGTCCTATGCGGTCCTCCCTAAACTGGTAATAAACTCTGGATTTGAAATGTTATTATTACATATATTTGACTGAAAAATGGGGTTAGGAGATGCTACTCGATGATAATAAAACTAATACTTCATAATGCAACTAAACTTCATAATACAACTAATACAACTAATACTTCATAATGCAACTAATACTTCACAATACAACTAATACTTCATAATGCAACTAATACTTCCTAATACAACTAATACTTCCTAATACAACTAATACTTCATAATACAACTAATACTTCATAATGCAACTAATACTTCATAATACAACTAATACTTCATAATACAACTGATAAAACGAATACTTCATAATACAACTAATACTTCATAATGCAACTAATACTTCATAATACAACTAATACAACTAATAATTCATAATACAACTAATACTTCATAATGCAACTAATACTTCATAATACAACTAATATTTCATAATACAACTAATACTTCATAATACAACTAATAATTCATAATACTTCGTCCCCTTTTCATTCATCACATATTAATTTACCAGTGTATAAATGTCAAATATATGTAATACCTCCATTCCAGCCATTCCTGTTAATCTCTTCTGTTTCTTTAACATCCCCAGACAGTGTGAGATAATTGATTGTAATTTCGTGTTGTTCTGAACCTTACCTTAGGAGTTCTACCAATATTACAACAAGAGACAAAGTGGAAACAGGCTTAGTAAGGAGGTGAACAGGCTGGAAGGTAAAATGACAGCCATTTATGTTTTGTCAGATATGTAGAAATAAGAGAAAGATAGTTGTCATGTTTTATGTATAGATAGGTAAATCCAAGCCATGCATAAACTTGGACACTTGTTGAATATATTTTTATTCAAACATTTGTATTAGGCTACCAATTTTAATGATCATGAAAGCAATGTATTGGATAGCCTCATTCCTTATCCCTTCAGAAAATGCTGCAGCGACTACAACAGTTCTCAAACAAGGAGAAGAGGAACAAACCATGTCCATGTTGACCATCTTCAAGAAGGTATGCCATAATTATTTTTAGATTGAGGCCGGAATTCAAACCATGGCTCGCTTTAGAGGACCCTAGACAGCCCACAATGAGGCTTTTAATTAAAGACATTTTCTCAGAAGTTCACGGAGATAGCATTCATGGTAAACTCTGCACGTGTTGGCTCAACTGTAAATTAAAACGTTTGTTACAGCACGGATTAAATCCCGACCTAAAACAATTCAGGAGATGAATTGAAATTCTATTGATGATCTGAAAATCGTTACTGAGCTTTAAAAGCAAATACAAAACATGACATTACATCATTTTTAGAGACACATTTGCAGATACTTATCGCTAATCGATAAAAATGACAAGTTAATTTAGCTGTCTCCAGCATGACGAATGACCAGTCACTTTCATAGCATATTATGAGTTTGGGTATTTAAAAAAAAAAAATCATGAATTTCAATTAACTTTCTGAATTGGAAAAACAATGAAAACCAATACACTTTTTATATACTGCAGGTATTGAAAATGGATTATAAACCCACTATAGTAATACATATTTTTTAAATACTCGTTTTTCCATGACTTAGAAAGTAGATCCCTAAACTAAAGTCACCTTCAATCACACTTTTGATATTCTTCACTATACCTACCCGCATACTGCTCTCTATCCTCTTTCTCCTGGGTTGAATGAATCTGTCGCGGACAAACGGACGTAACATAATGTATGTTATCGTTGCGTCTGTCAACAGACTAAGTGACAATTTAAAGCGTCTGTATGCGTCTGTATGCGTCTGCGTGCAGATATTATGAAGACATTTTTTCTGTGGTGGATGGACTCAGTTAGTCTAATGTAGAGCCATACAGTTGAAGTCGGAAGTTTACGTTCACTTAGGTTGGAGTTATTAAAACTTGTTTTTCAACCACTCCAAAAATGTCTTGTTAACAAATTATAGCTTTGGCAAGTCGGTTAGGACATCTACTTTGTGCATGACACAAGTAATTATTACAACAATTGTTTACATACAGATTATTTCACTTATAATTCACTGTATCACAATTCCAGTGGGTCAGAAGTTTACATACACTAAGTTGACTGTGCCTTTAAACAGCTTGGAAAATTCCAGAAAATGATGTCATGGCTTTAGAAGCTTCTGATAGGCTAATTGATACCATTTGAGTCAATTGGAGGTGTATCTGTGGATGTATTTCAAGGCCTAAATTCAAACTCAGTGCCTATTTGCTTGACATCATGGGAAAATCAATAGAAATCAGCCAAGACCTCAGAAAAAAAATTGTAAACCTCCACAAGTCTGGTTCATCCTTGGGAGAAATTTCCAAATGCCTGAAGGTGCCACGTTCATCTGTACAAACAATAGTATGCAAGTATAAACACCATGGGACCACGCAGCCGTCATACCATTTACATTTCATTTACATTTAAGTCATTTAGCAGACGCTCTTACCCAGAGCGACTTACACTCAGGAAGGAGATGCGTTCTGTCTCCTAGAGATTAATGTACTTTGGTGAGAAAAGTGCAAATCAATCCCAGAACAACACCAAAGGACCTTGTGAAGATGCTGGAGGAAACAGGTACAAAAATATCTATATCCACAGTTAAACGAGTCCTATATCGACATAACCTGAAAGTCCGCTCAGCAAGGAAGAAGCCACTGCTCCAAAACTGCCCAAAAAAAAGCCAGACTGCGGTTTGCAACTGCACATGGGGACAAAGATCATACTTTTTGGAGAAATGTCCTCTGGTCTGATGAAACAAAAATAGAACTGTTTGGCCATAATGACCATCATTATGTTTGGAGGAAAAAGGGGGAGGCTTGCAAGCTGAAGAACACCATCCCAACCGTAAGGCATGGGGGTGGCAGCGTCATGTTGTGGGGGTACTTTGCTGCAGGAGGGACTGGTGCACTTAACAAAATAGATGGCATCATGAGGAGGGGAAATTATGTGGATATATTGAAGCAACATCTCAAGACATCAGTCAGGAAGTTAAAGCTTGGTCGCAAATGGGTCTTCCAAATGGACAATGACCCCAAGCATACTTTGAAAGTTGTGGCAAAATGGCTTAAGGACAACAAAGTCAAGGTATTGGAGTGGCCATCACAAAGCCCTGACCTCAATCCTATAGAAAATGTGTGGGCAGAACTGAAAAAGCATGTGGGAGCAAGGAGGCCTACAAACCTGACTCAGTTACACCAGCTCTGTCAGGAGGAATGGGCCAAAATTCACCCAACTTATTGTGGGAAGCTTGTGGAAGGCTACCCAAAACGTTTGACCCAAGTTAAACAATTTAAAGGCAATGCTACCAAATACTAATTGAGTGTATGTGAACTTCTGACCCACTGGGAATGTGATGGAAGAAATAAAAGCTGAAATAAATAATTCTCTCTACTACTATTCTGACATTTCACATTCTTAAAATAAAGTGGTGATCCTAACTGACCTAAGACAGGGAATTTTTACTAGGATTATTTTTGAAACACCTTAGTCAAATACATTTAAACTCAGTTTATGTAAACTTCCGACTTCAACTGTATATTTAGAATGTGTAATATCGTTCTAATTCAAAACATTCAGTTACGTAGCATTGTTGAAATATTCCCCATTTATTTTGAATGTGGCACTAACATGGCTGCCATAGAATGTTGTAGTGTTATATATAAATTTGTAAGTCGCTCTGGATAAGAGCGTCTGCTAAATGACGTAAATGTAAATAAATGCATCATAATGCAGAAACCTCAATGTCCCAACCATTCGATTTCTATCGTCCCAACTCTCCAAATAGGTGATCTAAAGTACTTTCTTCTTGACCCATTGACTGTAGATCTGGGTCCTGGCTCTCTCTGTATGTTTCGCCTTCACCGTCACCATCGGTGTCTACCCTGCTGTCACAGTGGATGTCAAGTCTACTGTCGCTAATGGAGGCGCCTGGGGTGTGTGTGTCTGTGTGTATGAATATCTATACCAAGAGCATGGTTTATGTGTTCATTTTACAGTATACTTATATACTTTTCATTTACAAGCCTTTACAAAAAAAATGACCATATTCACTGGTAATGTGTGTTATTGTACGTTACCCTCTCCTCTCAGAGATGTACTTCATCCCTGTGTGTTGTTTCCTGCTCTTTAACCTGAGCGACTGGGCTGGGAGAAGCCTTACAGCTGTGTGCATGTGGGTAAGTCAGCAACAATACACATGATACAGAATGGAAGAAATTGGCTCATTTGAATGAATATGCCTGAAACTAACTGATACTTACTTTAATTGTGGATATTGTGAACTAAGGATTCCAGCTCACACGAACAGAACAGTAGAGGTTACCCATAAGCCTTTACTGGCATTTTAAGAGAAAAAAATACAAGTAAACTTTGAACTACCCTGAATTTAAGATAAATACCTTTTGCATCTTATCAACTTATCTTGTGGTGATGTTGTGAATGTGATGCATGTATCAATCCAGTTTCTATTCATTTTACAACCGGCTTCATTAAAACAAACACAGCAGTAACATTTTATTAAACAATGTTTTTATCGAATGTGAATTTAAGTCATCTTCTATCGAATAAAGCACTTATCACTTAGCCTTGGCACTATCCCTTAGCCTTGGCACTACGACTTAGCCTTAGCACTATCCCTTAGCCTTAGTACTATCCCTTAGCCTTGGCACTTAGCCTTAGCACTACGACTTAGCACTATCCCTTAGCCTTAGCACTATGGCATTTAATTGAATGTGCATGTGCTATGTCTCTTTCTCTGCCATCCACTTTCAGCCTGGGAAGGACAGCAAACTGGTGCCCATTTTTATGGTAGCCCGTGTGATCTTTGTGCCTCTCTTCATGCTGTGCAACGTTCAGCCCCGCTACAACCTGCCTGTCGTCTTTCAACACGATGCCTGGTTCGTCGTCTTCATGATCCTCTTCGCCTTCTCCAGTGGATACCTGGCCAGCCTCTGCATGTGCTTCGGGCCCAAGTAAGACCACTTGCCTCCTTCGCCTGGGCAAAAACCCAGATAGATTGGAAACTTTCAAGGTAGCCTACAGGGTGACATTTTCCTCTCACAATGACACACGTAGTTGAACTAACCGTTTGCAATGCTAACTAACATTTGACATAGATGGGATGAGTAAAATTATATACTGCTCAAAAAAATAAAGGGAACACTTAAACAACACAATGTAACTCCAAGTCAATCACACTTCTGTGAAATCAAACTGTCCACTTAGGAAGCAACACAGATTGACAATAAATTTCACATGCTGTTGTGCAAATGGAATAGACAACAGGTGGAAATTATAGGCAATTAGCAAGACACCCCCAATAAAGGAGTGGTTCTGCAGGTGGTGACCACAGACCACTTCTCAGTTCCTATGCTTCCTGGCTGATGTTTTGGTCACTTTTGAATGCTGGCGGTGCTTTCACTCTAGTGGTAGCATGAGACGGAGTCTACAACCCACACAAGTGGCTCAGGTAGTGCAGCTCATCCAGGATGGTACATCAATGCGAGCTGTGGCAAGAAGGTTTGCTGTGTCTGTCAGCGTAGTGTCCAGAGCATGGAGGCGCTACCAGGAGACAGGCCAGTACATCAGGAGACGTGGAGGAGGCCGTAGGAGGGCAACAACCCAGCAGCAGGACCGCTACCTCCGTCTTTGTGCAAGGAGGAGCAGGAGGAGCACTGCCAGAGCCCTGCAAAATGACCTCCAGCAGGCCACAAATGTGCATGCGTCTGCTCAAACGGTCAGAAACAGACTCCATGAGGGTGGTATGAGGGCCCGACGTCCACAGGTGGGGGTTGTGCTTACAGCCCAACACCGTGCAGGACGTTTGGCATTTGCCAGAGAACACCAAGATTGGCAAATTCGCCACTGGCGCCCTGTGCTCTTCACAGATGAAAGCATGTTCACACTGAGGACATGTGACAGAGTCTGGAGACGCCGTGGAGAACGTTCTGCTGCCTGCAACATCCTCCAGCATGACCGGTTTGGCGGTGGGTCAGTCATGGTGTGGGGTGGCATTTCTTTGGGGGGCCGCACAGCCCTCCATGTGCTCGCCAGAGGTAGCCTGACTGCCATTAGGTACCGAGATGAGATCCTCAGACCCCTTGTGAGACCATATGCTGGTGCGGTTGGCCCTGGGTTCCTCCTAATGCAAGACAATGCTAGACCTCATGTGGCTGGAATGTGTCAGCAGTTCCTGCAAGAGGAAGGCATTGATGCTATGGACTGGCCCGCCCGTTCCCCAGACCTGAATCCAATTGAGCACATCTGGGACATCATGTCTCGCTCCATCCACCAACGCCACGTTGCACCACAGACTGTCCAGGAGTTGGCGGATGCTTTAGTCCAGGTCTGGGAGGAGATCCCTCAGGAGACCATCCGCCACCTCATCAGGAGCCTGCCCAGGCGTTGTAGGGAGGTCATACAGGCACGTGGAGGCCACACACACTACTGAGCCTCATTTTGACTTGTTTTAAGGACATTACATCAAAGTTGGATCAGCCTGTAGTGTGGTTTTCCACGTTCATTTTGAGTGTGACTCCAAATCCAGACCTCCATGGGTTGATAAATTGGATTTCCATTGATTTTTTTGGTGTGATTTTGTTGTCAGCACATTCAACTATGTAAAGAAAAAAATATTTAATAAGATTATTTCATTCATTCAGATCTAGGATGTGTTATTTTAGTGTTCCCTTAATTTTTTTGAGCAGTGTAATAGGCAGCGTGATTTAGGCCTACACTAACCTTTCTTCAACAATGTTAGGAGGCACAATACACACGGTACAAGCAAAGCATTTGCGTAAGGTGTAATTTATTGCAAGAGAAAAATATCTCCCAGTTTCACAGCCTGCACCTAAAGTATTACCACAGTAGGTTGGTCCCAGATCTGTCTGTAGCCTGGTCTCAGATCTGTCTGTAGCCTGGTCCCAGACCTGTCTGTAGCCTGGTCCCAGACCTGTCTGTAGCCTGGTCCCAGACCTGTCTGTAGCCTGGTCCCAGACCTGTCTGTAGCCTGGTCCCAGACCTGTCTGTAGCCTGGTCCCAGACCTGTCTGTAGCCTGGTCCCAGACCTGTCTGTAGCCTGGTCCCAGATCTGTTTGTGCTTTTGCCTACTGCTCCATTGGCGTGGTCAAGCCATGTTCTGCATGATATTTCCATAAGGAGTTGGCCAGACAGCAGAAACACACAGCCACCCAGGCCATACCTGATCCCCCCTCTCTCTCGCTCTCCTTTCTCTTCTCTCTCCTTCTCTCTCTTTTTCTCCTTTCTCTCTCTTCTTTCCAGATTAGTTGCTCCTCATGAGGCAGAGACGGCTGGTGCCATCATGGCCTTCTTCCTGTCCCTGGGTTTGGCTCTGGGAGCATCCTTCTCATTCCTCTTCAGAGCCATAGTCTAAAATAGCCCCCTGTGGGGAGCATGCATAACCCAAACATAACTGACATAACCCAAACATAACTGACATAACCCAAACATGATTCTCAACTGTTTGTGTATATTTTTAAACAAGTGATACTGATTCACTTCAAATCTGGTCATCCAAAGAACAGAAAGTGTGGCAAGCAGCTTAAGGCCTGTATTCAATCCGATCCCGCTTTGTCGGCTAGGCTATGTGCTATTTAAAGGTCATTTCCGATTGAGAGGACATAATGTATGCAGCATTTACCGTTGAAGTGGTCTTGCATGAATGCCTTTTACATTTACATTTAAGTCATTTAGCAGACGCTCTTATCCAGAGCGACTTACAAATTGGTGCATTTTAAAGGTGCATAGCCGACAAAGCGCGATCAGATTGAATCCTGGCCTTATTAGTAGTAGGATTCTTTTATTTGACAGCAACCAAACTAAAATGGAACATAGCAGAAGGTTTGTGAAACATTTCCCATGTTCCTATCACATTCTATGCCTTTTGGATTCTGTAGCAATCCTTATGAAGCTGAATCCTTACTAGGCTACAGTGGAGGCTGCTGAGGGGAGGACAGCTTATAGTAATGGATGGAATGGAGTCTGTGGAATGGTATCAACCACGTGTTTGACAGCCTGGATGTATGAATATGTATATGTATGTACAGTTGAAGTCGGAAGTTTACATACACCTTAGCCAAACACATTTAATCTCAGTTTTTCACAATTCCTGACATTTATTCCTAGTAAAACAAATCCCTGTTTTAGGTCAGATGAATGCACTAACTGTGACTGTGATATGTGGTTGTCTCACCTATCTATGCACTTAATGTAAAGGCATCCGCATACGTAGGTTCGGTTTGCTCCTCGCAGAACTCGGGTAGGCATGGCGACCATCTGTGCTCGCATACTCCCTAAAGACCTTCGCTTGAAAAAATGTAAAAAAATTATGTAATATTACCGTTGGTCTCTCTTGATCCACTGTAGCAACAACATAGCCAGGAACACTTCCTCAAAATAGTCCAAATTAATCTAACTCAAGAAATCTGTCATTAATTATGACGTTTTAGGTCTTAGTCGCAGCTATTTTACATCTAGCTAAGATGTTTGGTGCAATATTTCTGAAATGAAAAAATGTGCATGAAAACTAGTAGTCTCTCGTTGAATGACTTCATGTTCCCACTCCTACTAGGTGTAGTACTGTTGACCAATCACCGAACCCTGCGGAAGACCAAACCATCACAATGTTCATAATATATTTTATTTTATTTTATTTCACCTTTATTTAACCAGGTAGGCAAGTTGAGAACAAGTTCTCATTTACAATTGCGACCTGGCCAAGATAAAGCAAAGCAGTTCGACAACATACAAAAACACAGAGTTACACATGGAGTAAAACAACATACAATCAATGATGCAGTAGAAAAAAAATAAGACTATATACAATGTGAGCAAATGATGTGAGATAATGGAGGTAAAGGCAAAAAAATGCCATGGTGGCAAAGTAAATAAAGTATGGCAAGAAAAAACACTGGAATGGTAGATTTGTAGTTTGAAGAAAGTTAAAGTTAAAATATAAATATAAATAATATGGTGCAAAGGAGCAAAATAAATAAATACAGTAGGGGAAAAGGTAGTAGTTTGGGCTCAATTAAAGATGGGCTATGTACAGGTGCAGAGATCTGTGAGCTGCTCTGACAGCTGGTGCTTAAAGCTAGTGAGGGAGATAAGTGTTTCCAGTTTTAGAGATTTTTGTAGTTCGTTCCAATCATTGGCAGCTGAGAACTGGAAGGAGAGACGACCAAAGGAGGAGTTGGCTTTAGGGGTGACCAGAGAGATATACCTGCTGGAGCGCGTGCTACAGGTGGGTGCTGCTATGGTGACCAGTGAGCGGAGATAAGGGGGGACTTTACCTAGCAGGGTCTTGTAGATGACCTGGAGCCAATGTGTTTGGCGACGATGATGAAGTGAAGGCCAGCCAACGAGAGCATACAGGTCGCAGTGGTGGGTTGTATATGGGGCTTTGGTGACAAAACGGATGGCACTGTGATAGACTGCATCCAGCTTGTTGAGTAGGGTATTGGAGGCTATTTTGTAAATGACATCGCCGAAGTCGAGGATTGGTAGGATGGTCAGTTTTACGAGGGTATGTTTGGCAGCATGAGTGAAGGATGCTTTGTTGCGAAATAGGAAGCCAATTCTAGATTTCACTTTGGATTGGAGATGATTGATGTGAGTCTGGAAGGAGAGTTTACAGTCTAACCAGACACCTAGGTATTTGTAGTTGTCCACAAATTCTAAGTTAGAACCGTCCAGAGAAGTGATGCTGGATGGGCGGGCAGGTGGAGGCAGCGATCGGTTGAAGAGCATACATTTAGTTTTACTTGTGTTTAGGAGCAGTTGGAGACCACGGAAGGAGAGTTGAATGGCATTGAAGCTCGTCTGGAGGGTTGTTAACACAGTGTCCAAAGAAGGGCCAGAAGTATACAGAATGGTGTCGTCTGCGTAGAGGTGGATCAGAGATTCACCAGCAGCAAGAGCGACATCATTTATGTATACAGAGAAAAGAGTTGGCCCAAGAATTGAACCCTGTGGTACCCCCATAGAGACTGCCAGAGGTCCAGACAGTAGGCCCTCCGATTTGACACACTGAACTCTGTCAGAGAAGTAGTTGGTGAACCAGGCGACGCAATCGTTTGAGAAACCAAGGCTACTAAGTCTGCCGATGAGGATGTGGTGATTAACAGAGTCAAAAGCTTTGGCCAGGTCAATGAATACGGCAGCACAGTAATGTTTCTTATCGATGGCGGTTACGATGTCGTTTAGGACCTTGAGCGTGGCTGAGGTGCACCCATGACCAGCTCTGAAACCAGATTGCATAGCGGAGAGGGTGCGGTGGGATTCAAAATAGTCGGTAATCTGTTTGTTGACTTGGCTTTCGAAGACCTTAGAAAGGCAGGGTAGGATGGATATAGGTCTGTAGCAACTTGGGTCAAGAGTGTCACCTCCTTTGAAGAGGGGGATGACAGCAGCTGCTTTCCAATCTATGGGAATCTCAGACGACACGAAAGAGAGGTTGAACAGGCTAGTAATAGGGGTTGCAATAATTTCGGCAGATAATTTTAGAAAGAAAGGGTCCAGATTGTCAAGCCCAGCTGATTTGTAGGGGTCCAGATTTTGCAGCTCTTTCAGAACATCAGCTGAATGGATTTGGGAGAAGGAGAAATGGGGGAGGCTTGGGCGAGTAGCTGTGGGGGGTGCAGTGCTGTTGAATGCAGTAGGGGTAGTTAGGTGGAAAGCATGGCCAGCCGTAGAAAAATGCTTATTGAAATTCTCAATTATAGTGGGCTTATCGGTGGTGACAGAGTTTCCTATCCTCAGTGCAGTGGGCAGTTGGGAGGAGGTGTTCTTATTCTCCATGGACTTTACAATGTCCCAGAACTTTTTAGAGTTGGAGTTGCACGAAGCAAATTTCTGTTTGAAAAAGCTAGCCTTGGCGTTTCTAACTGCCTGTGTGTATTGGTTTCTAACTTCCCTAAAAAGTTGCATATCGCGGGGGCAGTTCGATGCTAATGCAGAACGCCACAGGATATTTTTGTGTTGGTTAAGGGCAGTCAGGTCTGGGGAGAACCAAGGGCTATATCTGTTCCTGGTTCTAAATTTCTTGAAAGGGGCATGCTTATTTAAGATGGAGAGGAAGGCATTTTTAAAAAATAACCAGGCATCCTCTACTGACGGGATGAGGTCAATATCCTTCCAGGATACCAGGGCCAGGTCGATTAGAAAGGCTTGCTCGTTGAAATGTTTCAGGGAGCGTTTGACAGTGATGAGTGGAGGTCGTTTGACCGCTGACCCATTACGGGTGCAGGCAATGAGGCAGTGATCGCTGAGATCTTGGTTGAAAACAGCAGAGGTGTAATTAGAGGGCATATTGGTTAGGATGATGTCTATGAGGGTGCCAGTGTTTGCGGCTTTGGGGTTGTACCTGGTGGGTTCATTAATAATTTGTGTGAGATTGAGGGCATCAAGCTTGGATTGCAGAATGGCTGGGGTGTTAAGCATGTCCCAGTTTAGGTCGCCTAGTAGCACAAGCTCTGAAGATAGATGGGGGGCAATCAGTTCACATATGGTGTCCAGAGCACAGCTAGGGGCCGAGGGGGGTCTATAGCAGGCGGCAACGGTGAGAGACTTGTTTTTGGAGAGGTGGATTTTTAAAAGTAGAAGTTCAAATTGTTTGGGTACAGACCTGGATAGCAGGACAGAACTCTGCAAGCTATCTCTGCAGTAGATTGCAACACCGCCCCCTTTGGTCGTTCTATCTTGTCTGAAAACGTTGTAGTTAGGGATGAAGATTTCACAGTTTTTGGTGGACTTCCTAAGCCAAGATTCAGACACAGCCAGGACATCCGGGTTGGCAGAGTGTGCTAAAGCAGTGAATAAAACAAACTTAGGGCTTCTAATGTTAACATGCATGAAACCAAGGCTATTACGGTTACAGAAGTCATCAAAAGAGAGCGCCTGGGGAGTAGGTGTGGAGCCAGGCACTGAAGGGCCTGGATTCACCTCTACATCCCCAGCGGAGCAGAGAAGGATAAGTATGAGGGTACGGCTAAAAGCTATAAGAATTGGTCATCTGTGACGTCCAGAATAGAGAGAAAAAGGAGCAGGTATCTGGGGGCGATAAAATAGCTTCAAGGTATAATGTACAGACAAAGGTATGGTGGGATGTGAGTACAGAGGAGGTAAACCTAGGCATTTAGTGATTATGAGAGAGATATTGTCTCTAGAAATATCATTGAAACCAGAAGATGTCATAGCATGTGTGGGTGGAGGAACTGAGAGGTTGGATAAGGTATAATGAGCAGGGCTAGAGGCTCTACAGTGAAATAAGCCAATAAACACTAACCAGAACAGCAATGGACAAGGCATATTGACATTAAGGAGAGGCATGCTTAGCCGAGTGATCAGAGGGTCCAGTGAGATTCAGACAGCTAGCTGGGCCATAGGTAGCACGCTGGTGGAAGATGGGAGGGAGGTCTGTTTTTAGCCGCCTCGTGCGTTTCCGTCTGTGGGTTAGTGGGGTTCCGTGTGGAAGGGGGGACCTGTCCAAGTTGGCAGAATAGTTAGTTATAGTGGCCCAAGAAAAGTGTCCGACAGACCTATTCAGATCGCAGCCGAAAAGACAGCTAACGATTAGCTGGCCGCAGATGGGCGATCAGGTTACGTCGCGACGGAGGGGCCAGTTGGAACAACTCCCTCGGGCAGATAACGTCGGTGATCCAGTCGTGAAGACCCAATGGGGCTCCGCATCGGCAGTAAAACGGGTCAGGATAGGTGAGTTGTAGCCCAGGAGACACTTCAGCTGGCTAGCTCAGGAGTAGCCCACGAGTGGCTGACGGAATTCTTCAGCTGGCTAGCTAGCTAGCTCCGTAATTGTGTGTGTTAATTCCGAGACCGACGTTGCCAATAGTCACTCAGGTAGCAGCTAGTTAGCTGCAAGATCCAGGTGTAAATATACCCAAACTGTTTTGACTGGAAAGCATACGGTAAGCATAAGTCGCTCTGGATAAGAGCATCTGCTAAATGACAAATGTTGCTTACAGTAGTGTAATTGTATATGGTCTCAATGTAGTGTCCCGAATACAGTACTTTCAATTTGAATTATGATGGGATAAACGCTAAGCAGCCTTCAAAAAGCTACTTTACAAAAGTCGATAAGGAAAACAATTCAATATCTAGTGTAGTATTGTTACGAAACCAATAACTAGCAGCTAAAAATAAAACTACAAAAATCATGGCTAAACTCAAAACAAAAGGCCATTGAACAAACCTGACTGATCACGTTAGACACAGCAGAGTATTTACCCAGCTTAGCTCTGCACCTAGACCGCCACCTGGTGATCACGTGTGGAAGTGTCTCCTGAATAGTGTTTGTCTATGTCCTAACATTAACCTTCCCCCCAGTGCAGAATGTTATTAGTTGTCAAGGGAGTGAGTTTGTGTTCATGCAGGACCTCCCGCCCTCACTTACCGTCAACGCGGAGCTACACGGAGCCCACCACGCTGTTACAAAATGAGGCACACGGCGATGCTGTACACAGCTCAATTTGGCCTCTGTACTGGCCTCTGTACTCCTCCGGAGGCCCGAAACTGCGTCACACTCTCCATGACGCATCTGTTTGTCTTAACCTTGCTACGTTGAGATTAATGCACTAAATTGTCTGGGCGCCAGCTAAATGACTGAAAGGGAAGGTAATGCGGCATTACTTTACCGTCTCACTGAATGCATTTGAGTAGGTGGAAATGTCATGTAATTTAAACACGTACCAAAACTTGACTATGCACTTTATGAATAAAAATGAAACCATGTATTTTTACAAGTTTGTAATTTGTTTAGTCATTTAATCAACTCTTAAAGCAGATGGCACTGAAATAGTATTACAGTATATTGGATGGTATGAATGACCATGGAAAGTGTTTACATGTTGTATACCAAAAACGTACTCATTGTAATATACATTGTAATTTTGAGATGGTTCTGTGTCCAGGCGGTGCCTCGGTCAATTTTCTTCCGTTTGGTGTCTAATGAACATGACGATGATGCGAGTCTTCACTCAGGATGTGAAAAAAAACCTGTCTTCTATTTCTAAATTGTTGGCAAGCGGAGCAGAAATAAACTGGCACCCAGGCTAAAGCCTGGCTATCCACTTCCCAATGTGTCACAGAAGCTGTGCAACTAGAAAGAACTTATGGTGACCGTTCATTTATACACGGTGTCCTGGAGTTTAGATGCCACCGGGGATCCACAGCAGGACCCATTGGAAGGTTCCGGATCATTCTTCAAGACCGTAGGCCTCACCACGTCAATGTCCCGCTCCAGATGATCCAGCAAGCCCGTGACAATACCGGGAGCGGCGTGGAAGTCAATCAGAAAGTATCCACCGCGCGAATGTCGCTCGTTATGTTTCGATATCTTGTACGGTAGAAGTTTCTCTCCGAGGTTTTCCAAGCCTCTTACCACAGCGCCTCGCTCCATCAAGGTTTCCACTGTGCGCCGTAAAAGTGCCGCGGTCTCCGGCCTCTGCATGGCTTTTACAATGAGGGCAAGTTCATACCGAGGCATGATCTAATGTTTGTTATAGACAAGAACAGACAGTAATACAGCTTAAACGTCCAGACTCACACAAATGTCCTTCATTTACAACGAATGCCCGGACGTCAAGTGCCATGTCGTGAGGCGATTAGAGATGACGTAAAATATATACCCTGGACTGTACCAAAGGTGGAGGGGTGTAGGTATGGCGCATTAAAACATTTTACATAAGAATATCTTCATACAATAAATAATAAACGCAAGTAGGACATTGTTTAGAGCTACGTCCATTAATATGACTAGTTTTGAGTACTAAATGATTATCGGTCTCAAAATAAAGATCTTTGAGTTTTACAGATGTGCTTTTCCGGGGTTTTTTTTGTGACGTTTTATCGCGCGACAGCGTTTCGCTGCGCATGCGACTTCGGCGATTTTCTTCCACACGAGCCTCTGGTGAAAATGGCGGAGCAAAGTTCCGTGCCGAGTGATCTTTACAAACATGTATATTCATTTCTACTGGAGAACAAGTTTACCAAGGCCGCCCAACACTTCATCAAACAAGCTAAAGTGGTAAGTGACATATTCCCTACTCCGTTTAGTAGCTGTTGACAATGTTGTGGTGTACCGCTCGGCTAGCTAGGTGAGTTAGCCTGGATACGCAGGAGGTACACGCCGTGCCGAGAGAACACGTGTGACTCCAACCCACCAATAATTATATTTTATTTTTATTAGAATACCCATTAAATATGTTAGGTTACATATTCAACTTGTAGGATGTTTTGCTTCTTCAACTGCCATCAACTAGATAGCTTAGCAAGTTAAACGTTGAACGATTGAATAAAACAGCCCAGAAAAAACATGTATGAAATGTAAGTCGCTCTGGATAAGAGCGTCTGCTAAATGACTAAAATGTAAAATGTCTGTCTGTCTGGCTAGCCAGCAGGCTAAGAAATACCGTGTGTGTACCCTATAACTAACTAACTAGCTAGATTAACATGTCAGGCATAATCTTGTTTATTGGGAAATGGTTATTGCTGTTGGAACATTGATACATAATCAAAAACTTTACTCGTTCGAATAATACTCTTCAATATGTCTTTCATGTACTTGCAAAGATAAAATGGCTGATGTGAATGATTCTTCCTTTGCAACAGCCACCCCAGGATGAAAAAGAAACTGCTGGTCTTCTTGACATCTTTAACTTCTGGGTAAAGTAAGTACACGCTTGTCAGTAACTTAACTTGAATGTATTGTCACCCAACAACGTGGCTGGCGAGAATGACCTGACGTGTATATTTTCAATCCAACCTCATCTTCCCAGAGCCATTGTCTATGACTGTGGGGATAAACCATTAAGTGCACTTACCAACAGTTAACATTTTCTTACAATTATTTTTTAATGCCTCACACTGCTCTGTTTGCCATTCCTTTCTCAGGTCTCCCGAAGCTAAGAAACGCAAGGCGCTGCCCATCGGTCCAGAAAACAGTGACAGTCCGTCTGCTAAGAAGGCAAAGACTGCAGAGAGCTCCAGTGAGGAGTCAAGCAGTGATGAGGAGGAAGCTGCGGTAGCTGCCAAGGCTGCACCCACAGGTACGCACTCATCTGTCCTTTTAATATATGCCATTTAGCAGAGACTTATCAAAAGCAACAGTAGTGTGTGCATACATTTTTGTATGGGTAGCCCCGGCGGTAATCAAACCCTTGGCTTTGCAAGCACCATGCTCTACCAACTGAGCCACACTGCTGAATTGAGTTATACTGGCCTGGCCTGGAACAATGATGGAAAGGACAATGCAAGAGAGAATACCCGAGCCAGCACATTATGGTCCGGTTTAGCCCTATGGTGTAATATCTGAGCCAGCACATTATGGTCCGGTTTAGCCCTATAGTGTAATATCTGAGCCAGCACATTATGGTCCGGTTTAGCCCTATAGTGTAATATCTGAGCCAGAACGTTATGGTCCGGTTTAGCCCTATAGTGTAATATCTGAGCCAGCACATTATGGTCCGGTTTAGCCCTATGGTGTAATATCTGAGCCAGCACATTATGGTCCGGTTTAGCCCTATAGTGTAATATCTGAGCCAGAACGTTATGGTCCGGTTTAGCCCTATAGTGTAATATCTGAGCCAGCACATTATGGTCCGGTTTGGTCCTATAGTGTAATATCTGAGCCAGAACGTTATGGTCCAGGTTGGTCCTATAGTGTAATACCTGAGCCAGCACATTATGGTCCAGGTTGGCCCTATAGTGTAATATCTGAGCCAGAACATTATGGTCCAGGTTGGCCCTATAGTGTAATATCTGAGCCAGAACGTTATGGTCCAGGTTGGTCCTTTAGTGTAATATCTGAGCCAGCACATTATGGTCCGGTTTGGTCCTATAGTGTAATACCCGAGCCAGAATGTTATGGTCCGGTTTGGTCCTATAGTGTAATATCTGAGCCAGCACATTATGGTCCATGTTGGTCCTATAGTGTAATATCTGAGCCAGAACGTTATGGTCCAGGTTGGTCCTATAGTGTAATACCCGAGCCAGAACGTTATGGTCCAGGTTGGCCCTATAGTGTAATATCTGAGCCAGAACATTATGGTCCAGGTTGGTCCTATAGTGTAATACCTGAGCCAGAACGTTATGGTCCAGGTTGGCCCTATAGTGTAATACCCGAGCCAGAACGTTATGGTCCAGGTTGGCCCTATAGTGTAATACCTGAGCCAGAACGTTATGGTCCAGGTTGGCCCTATAGTGTAATACCTGAGCCAGAACATTTCAGTTGAGTACATTCAGTTGTACAACTGACTAGGTATCCCCCTCTCCCCTTTACTTCTTCTGAGCCGTGTCTTTGCAGCAGTTCGACCATGAAGTCCCGATTCACGCCTTCTCCTCTGAACAGTGGCTGTTGAGATTCTGTTATTTGAACTCTGAAGCATTTATTTGGGCTGCAATTTCTGAGGCTGGTAACTCTAGTGAATTTATCGTCTGCAGCAGAGGGTAACGCTGGGTCTTCCATTCCTGTGGCGGTCCTCATGAGAGCCAGTTTCATCATAGTACTTGATGGTTTTTGCATCTGCACTCGAAGAAACTTTCAAAGTTCTTGACATTTTCCGGATTGACTGGCCTTCATGTCTTAAATTAATGATGGACTGTCATTTCTCTTTGTTTATTTGAGCTGTTCTTGCCATAATATGGACTTGGTCTTTTACTAAATAGGGCTATCTTCTGTATACCACCCCCACCTTGTCACAACACAACTGATTGGCTCAAACGCATTAAGAAGGAAAAATTACACAAATGAACTTTTAACAAGGAGCACCTGTTAATTGAAATGTATTCCAGGTGACTACCTCATGAAGCTGGTTGAGAGAATGTCAAGAGTGTGAAAAGCTGTCAAGGCAAAGGGTGGCTACTTTTAAGAATCTAAAATATATTTTGATTTGTTTAACAAACATGGAATCATGTAGTAACCAAAAAGTGTTATTTCATAGTTTTGATGTCTTCACTATTCTACAATGTTGAAAATTGTAAACATAAATAACCCTTGAATGAGTAGGTGTGTCAACTTTTGACTGCTACTGTGTGTGTGTATTTTAAGGATTTTTGAAATTCTCCAACTTTCATACCAGGCAACCCCACATGGGGTCGCGACCCCTAGTTTGGGAACAGCTGCCCCTAAACCAATATCCTACATTGCCATGGCATTGATGGACAGAGTTGACCTTTTTATCCAGTTAAAGGTAGACTCGGAGGCACCTCCCGAGTGGTGCTGCGGTCTACGGCAGTGCTAGCTGCATTACTGCAGATCCTGGTTCGATACCAGGCTGTGTCGCGACCGTGAGACCCCGGAGGCGACGCATAATTGGCCCAGCGTCATCCAGGTTAGGGGAGGGTTTGGCCGGCCAGGATGTTCTTGTCCCATCGCGCACTAGCGACTCCTGTGGCGGGCCGGGTGCAATTTACGCTGACACGGTCGCCAGGTGTACGGTGTTTCCTCTGACACATTGGTGCGGCTTGATTCCGGTTTAAGCGTGAAATGTCAAGAAGCAGTGCGGCTTGGCTGGGTTGTGTTTCGGAGGACGCACGGCTCTCGACCTTTGACTCTCCCGAGTCCGTATGGGAGTTGCAGACTGTAACTATCAATTGGCTATCACGAAAAGGGGGGTAAGAAAAGGTGGATTCGGAGATATGTAAACAGCATATTGGGTAGATTTTCGCATCCACAAAGAGAGTTGAAGCGGGAAGCTCAACTTGTCTGCTGTTTTGTTACCCTGGCTACGACGTTGTGAAGTGAATCGTGAACAGGTGCTGTTAGAGCAAAGGCTTGCATCTCGCTAATCTCTATCTGCGGTGTTGCTCGTGGCAACGTCATTTTGCTGATTCTACCTTTAACGGTTTCTTGATGTGTTTTTGTTAGCAGCCAAGGCTCCACGCCCTGCTAAATCAGATTCCAGCAGCAGTGATGATTCCAGTGACGAGGAGGAGGCTGTAGCAAAGGTACATGAGCTATGTTTTACAATTCATCTTCTGTTTTATTATGTTAAAATCCCTAACCATATGATCTATGGTCAGGTCCAGAACAAATTCAAGGAAACGTACAGTATTATACAGAGCCATGAGTGCATGGACCTCCCTTCCATCTTATGTAGTGAACAGCAAACCTGGTTTATAAAAACAGATAAAGCAACACATCACGGCATAACGCCTCTTCCCCCCCATGTGACCTACTGGTTGTGTGTATGTACTGACATGTGACCTACTGGTTGTGTGTATGTACTGACATGTGACCTACTGGTTGTGTGTATGTACTGACATGTGACCTACTGGTTGTGTGTATGTACTGACATGTGACCTACTGGTTGTGTGTATGTACTGACATGTGACCTACTGGTTGTGTGTATGTACTGACATGTGACCTACTGGTTGTGTGTATGTACTGACATGTGACCTACTGGTTGTGTGTATGTACTGACATGTGACCTACTGGTTGTGTGTATGTACTGACATGTGACCTACTGGTTGTGTGTATGTACTGACATGTGACCTACTGGTTGTGTGTATGTACTGACATGTGACCTACTGGTTGTGTGTATGTACTGACATGTGACCTACTGGTTGTGTGTATGTACTGACATGTATGTGGAACTGATAGATACACACACAATCTACATGTTAATGTTTTTAAATGTATGTAAACTAAACGTCTATTGTCTGTCTTTTTCGTTGTGTAGAACCCCAGTAAGATTAGCTGTCGCCATTGTTGTCAGCTAATGGGTATCCTAATAAAATAAAATATCAATGTTGTTGATTTGCTATAATGGCTGACCATAGGCTCTAACAGAGCAATATGGGGGGCTTGGTGAAGATTCTGCATGTCCTGATGAAGGCATCTTGCTGGTGAGACGTTGGTTATGTTATAAAGAAGGTGTGGGGTAGGTCTGTTCTTTGCAGCATGTTTTTTAATTCTGTTCCTCTTCTCTGCTAACAGAAACCTGCAGCAGCCAAAGCCCCAGTGAAGACCCCTGTGGTGTCAGCAGTCAGGAAAAAGGACTCCAGCTCCAGCAGTGAGTCATCTGAAGATGAGGCCAAAGCTCCTGCAGCTAGTAAGTACATTTTAACCTTCTGGAATGAACAGGAAGGCCCGCACACTGAATATGTTCCCATTTGCCACCTTTACTGACAACGTTTTGATCCAGAAGGATCTCCGTCAGATTACTTTCTAGTGTCTTTAGGCCAGCACCCATGTGCGTATGACCTCAAACGTTCTACATTTAACCTTTGTTCAACCATGAAGTCCCTTGAGACATGGAATCTCTTTAGACGGAGACCTGACCAAGACAATCGCTTTACAACCATGCACACATGATCCCATATTTGTATAAGCTTGGTTTCCCTCATTGTGTAGTTGCTTCTTGGATGTTACTTGTTTTGTGTGGCGTCTTGCTGACTGTCCTTGTGTGGCGTCTTGCTGACTGTTCTTCTTGCTCTGTAGAACGAAAGGCTCCTGCCGCGACCCCTAAGGTAGGAAAGGCTGCAGCCGTGACCCCTAAGGCAGCAGCTCAGAAGAAGACTGCGAGCAGCAGCAGTAGTGAGGACAGCTCCAGTGAAGACGAGGCGCCCACTAAGGTACTGAAACTGATCCACAACACACAACCTTTCACCGGGGGTGTATTCAAAAAGCCTCTCAGTGGAGGAGAGCTGATCTAGGATCAGTTTTGCCTTTTAGATCGTAACGACTAAAGGTTGGTTGACAGAAGGGGCCTGATCCTACATCAGTAGTCCCATTCTGAGACTATTTGTAAATATGTGCCCAGGACTCACAGGACAGGCGTCCACGTTACCATGGGAGCTGTGTTGTCAGTGACAGTCTCCCTTCCTAGGCGTGGTACAGTATCTTCTTGATCTGACAAACCAGTCTTGTGTGCCACGGTCATACGATGCAGGAATGGAAGAAGGAACATTGGCTATATATTGTGGCGTAAATGTGTTTTTTGGGGGGGAATGAAAAGACTCAGTCAACTGTAAAACTAAGCCATTACACATCTTCATGAAAAATCTACAATGTACACATTAGAACTACAATACCAAGGCACTCTTCATATTTGGTGGGATTTTTAAAATGTCTTGTCTTAGCACGTCCTCGAGGATAATTAAAACCACATGAACAGCAGCTATATCTTCAGACTGTCTACAATGTAGTTAGTGATGCCTTTACCTCCTAGACTGACTGTCTCTCCCAACAGACCCCGGTGAAACCCCCTGGCCCTGTCAAGACCCCTCCAGCTAAGGCCGCCGAGTCCAGCAGTGACGACTCTTCGTCAGATGAAGAGGAGGCCTCTCCCAGCAACAAGACAAAATCAGGTGTGGTTGTCTAGTAGTACACCAGGCGTATGTTCATCATAGTACCTTACCAGGTGTTTCTGGGTATATTAGCATCTTATCTATGCCTGTGTTAACTCTGATGAGGGGAGTGATCCCATAACCACCTAACGTAAATTCCGGACTATAAGCCGCAACTTTTTTCCCAGGCTTTGAACCTCGCGGCTTAAACAATATATGGATTTTTCCCGCTTTCAAATTTTTTTCTCTCCAAAAAAACACATTCTCTGACGTGCTCAGTTTTTTGGCGGCATGAAGCTTTCATTAGGCCAATGAAATTGCCGAACGGTTAAGGTCAAACAGTGACGAGAGCGACAATAAACGATCCAATATTGGATGAAGCAATTCTGAGGCTATTCAACTCCGACACCGAAGGAGATGACTTCAGTGGTTTCAGTGCACAGGAGGAGGAAGATGGTGACCAATGACTTTCTTGGTAGGCTACTGTTTACTGCAAATTTTTTATTTTTTGTTACAAGCCGTGTTTCGTTAGTCTATTTATTTTTGTTACAAGCCGTGTTTCGTTAAAGCCTATTTATTTTTGTTACAAGCCGTGTTTCGTTAGTCTATTTATTTTTGTTACAAGCCGTGTTTCGTTAAAGCCTATTTATTTTTGTTACAAGCCGTGTTTCGTTAAAGCCTATTTATTTTTGTTACAAGCCGTGTTTCGTTAAAGCCTATTTATTTTTGTTACAAGCCGTGTTTCGTTAAAGCCTGTGTAAAGTTCATTTGTTTCAATGTACCGGTAGGCACCTGCGGCTTATAAACATGTGCGGCTTATTTATGTTCAAAATAATACTTTTTAAAAAATTCAATGGGTGCGGCTTATATTCAGGTGCGCGCAATAGTCCGGAAATTACGGTATATAGATCTGATAGGTTTAGGTAATCTGATGTGCTGATTGGATTCTTGGCCATATTGCTTCCACCTATCCAGTCCTCATATCTACAGGAGTGTCTGAGGGTCAATTTAGAATTCAATGTGATTAGTAGAGGCTGATGCCCCTTTGTCTGTCTCTGTCTGTCTCTGTGTCTGTAGGTGCTTACAGGGCTGTCCCACCCTCTGCTGCAGCTAAGACCCCTGCTGCTAAGGACAGTAGTTCCTCAGACAGCAGTGATGATGAGGAGGAGGAGAAGAAGAAGAAGAAAGTGCCAAGTAAAACTACTATTTATTTTCCCAAGTGATACCGCTACTTAGGTGCCGGTTTCCCGGACACAGGTTATTTTAAGACTAAACTCAAATGAAGTGTTTTGTAGTCCAAGACCAGCTACATCAGTCTGGGGAAACTGTCCCTGAGTGCTATCCCGGTATCTGACACCTTGTTATTCTCCTCAGCTAAAGCAGTCCCAGTCAAAACCACCCCGGCCAAGACTGTGACCCCCAAAGCTTCTGCAGCTGCTAAGAAGGCAGAGTCCAGCTCTGAGAGCACAGGTAGGTTCTGGACCTAGCTTTTAAAGGCAATAGATTATATCTGTTGTAGATCTTGGTTCTTAAGGTTCTAGACTAGAGCAATGGTAAACACGACACATTGTATATCTTCAGACAGGTGAAAGGGAAAATTGAAGAATTAGGTTGCTGTTCAACGTTCTGATTTGTTTACATCCTTCAAACTAAAAGTCCCAAAATGATAGATCACTATACCTTTGTATTTCGGTAGAAATGTATATTTTATATGAATTTGATGGAAGTCGTGTTGGGAAAAGTGACGTAAAGAGAGGACCACTACACTAGCGGGAGGGAAGCCACTGTCCACACAAAACGGTGAAGACCCACATCCTGAGGTCTATTGTTTTAACAACAACATATTTTGGCACTCTGAATAAAACCAACTTATCGTTTGACCATATCCTGTGATTTCTTTATTCTTTATCAGCTAAAACATTATTTTATCACTTACGCAAACACGCAGGCTTTTAACATAGCATCTTTTCCACTGCTGCTGGATTACCTTTACTAGCTAACCACTAGCAGCCGTGAAACACTTCACTTACTAGCAGTTCAGCACATTTCTTTTACTGTGAAAACAAGGTCTACCTTTACCAGCATAGTAGACATTGAACCTCTATAACCAAACTGGTTAAAACTCTGTTGTTGGCTGATGATAGCTATAGCTAGCCACATGCTAACATGAGTGATACTACTAGATTTGTGGAAATATATTGTGCAACCTGTCCTTTTTTTAAAATGATGAGCCACTATTCCAACTGTTTTTTACCTGAGTTGAGGTGTTTTGATTTTAAAGTGGAACTGAACAGTTTCATTGATTCTCTTGTTCTTCTTAGACTCCAGCTCTGAAGAAGAAGAAGAAGAAGCAGCAAAGAAGCCAGCGGCTAAGGCTACCCCGGCTAAGGCTACCCCGGCTAAGGCTACCCCGGCTAAGGCTACCCCGGCTAAGGCTACCCCGGCTAAGGCTACCCCGGCTAAGGCTACCCCGGCTAAGGCTACCCCAGCAGAAGACTCCGACTCCAGCTCTGAGGATGAAGAAGAGGCTAAGAAGCCAGTAGTAATAAGGGTTAAGTCCACAGCTGTCAAAATAACGGTTACCCCTGCCAAGGAAGACTCTTCCTCAGACTCCAGCTCGGAGGAGGAGGGTTCGAAGACTGTGAAAGTAGCGCCAGCCACAGCAGCAGTAACGGTGGCAGAGGTAAAGGAGCAGGGGGCCAAGACTGTGACTGTAGCGGGGGCCAAGGCTACTGTGAAGGTGGTGGAAGACAGCTCCTCTTCCTCGAGCTCCGAGGATGACGAAGAGGGGACAGTGAAAGTAGCACCAGCTAAGGCGACTCCTACCGTGACCCGAGGCAAGGCTGCTGAATCCTCCTCGGACACTGACTCAAGCTCAGAAGATGAGGAAGAGGCTAAAAAGCCAGCAGCCAAGGTCACCCCAGCCAAGGTGGCCCCAGCTAAGAAATCCGACCCTTCCAGCTCTGGTAAGACCGATTTAATACAATAGGCTGTAAGATGGACTGAGTCATTTTACAATGCGTCCCAGATCTGTTTGTGCAGTCTTGCCAATTCATCTGTCACAGTGAATGAGTTAGCAAGAGGCCACAAACAGATCTGTGACTCGGGTTAGAGACAAATTTACTTTTTTACTATTATACACGGGTTATGTTACCAAAAACGTTAAACAATCCAGTAAATTGCGACTCTTTCTCGCCGGTTGGACCCCTCTGTGGCCATAAGCAAACCGGAAAAAGCTCATCCTGAGGTGGCGCACCTAGTGGCCGTGGACTTTAAAGCAGGGAAACTCAAATCAGTTTTACCTCATTTCTATTAGCATGTTATATGTGCAACCAGAGGGAAAAAAACTCAAGACTACCTTTACAGAGACATGTACAAAGCTCTTCCTCGCCCTCCATGTGGCAAATTTGACCATAGTTCTATCCTCCTGATTCCGGCTTACAAGCAACAATTAAAGCAGGAAGCACAAGTGAATGGTTCAATAAGGAAGTGGTCAGATGACGCAGATGCTAAGCTACAGGACTGTTTTGCTAGCACAGACTGGAATATGTTCTGGGATTCCTCCAATGGCATTGAGGAGTACACCACATCAGTCATTGGCTTCATCAATAAGTGCATCGAGGACGTCGTCCCCACAGTGACCGTACTTACATTTTTAAGAATGACGAACCATCACACAGGGAAAGCTTAATTACAGGACTAGGATCGATTCGTACTATACCAGCTCCGATGGTCGTCGGACGTGGCAGGGCTTGCAAACTATTACAGACAACAGAGGGAAGCACAGCCAAGAGCTGCCCAGTGACACAAGCCTACCAGACGAGCTAAATAACTTCTATGCTCGCTTCGAGGCAAGTAACACTGAAACATGCATGAGAGTACCAGCTGTTTCGGATGACTGTGATCACGCTCTCCGTAGCCGATGTAAGACCTTTAAACAAGTCGACATTCACAAGGCCGCAGAATCAGACAGATTACCAGGACGTGGACTCTGAGCATGCGTTGACCAACTGGCAAGAGGTCGATCAATTAATCGGAATGGCCGATTGAATTAGGGCCGATTTCAAGTTTTCATAACAATGGTTAATCGGCATTTTTGGACACCGATTATGGCTGATTACATTGCACCCCACGAGGAGACTTCATGGCAGGCTGACTACCTGTTATGCGAGTGCAGCAAGGAGCCAAGGTAAGTTGCTAGCAAGCATTGTTTATTATAAGATAAGTTCAATCTTAACATAATCACCAGCTAACAACACATGGTTGATATTACTAGTTTATCTAGCTTGTCCTGCGTTGCATATAATCGATGCGGTGCCTGTTAATTTCTCATTGAATCACAGCCTACTTCGCCAAACGGGTGTTGATTTAACAAGTGCATTCGCGAAAAAAGCATTGTCGTTGCACCAATGTGTACCTAACCATAAACATGAATGCCTTTCTTAAAATCAATACACAAGTATATATTTTTTAAACCTGCATATTTAGTTAATATTGCCTGCCACCATGAATTTCTTTTAACTCGGGAAATTGAGTCACTTCTCTTGCGTTCTGTGCAAGCAGAGTCAGGGTATATGCAGCAGTTTGGGCTGCCTGGCTCGTTGCGAACTGTGTGAAGACCATTTCCTCCTAACAAAGACCGTCATTAATTTGCCAGATTTTTACATAATTATGACGTAGCATTGAAGGTTGTGCAATGTAACAGCAATATTTAGACTTAGGGATGCCACCGTTAGATAAAATACGGAACGGTTCCGTATTTCACTGAAAGAATAAACGTTTTGTTTTCGAAATGATAGATTCCGGATTTGGCCATATTAATGACCTAAGGCTCGTATTTGTGTTATTATATTATAATTAAGTCTATGATTTGAGCGGTGGTAGGCAGCAGCAGGCTCATAAGCATTCATTCAAACAGCACTTTCGTGAATTTGCCAGCATCTCTTCGCTGTGCTTCAAGCATTGCGCTTTTTATGACTTCAAGCCTATCAACTCCCGAGATTAGGCTGGCAATACTAAAGTACCTATTAGAACATCCAATAGTCACAGGTATATGAAATACCAATGGTATAGAGAGAAATAGTCCTATAATAACTAAAATCTAAAACTTCTTACCTGGGAATATTGAAGACTCATGTTAAAAGGAACCACCAGCTTTCATATGTTCCCATGTTCTGAGCAAGGGACTTAAACGTTAGCTTTCTTACATGGCACATATTGCACTTTTACTTTCTTCTCCAAACACTTTATTTTTGCATTATTTAAACCAAATTGAACATGTTTCATTATTTATTTGAGACTAAATAGATTTTATTGATGTATTAAGTTAAGTGTTTATTGTTCATTCAATATTGTTGTAATTGTCATTATTACAAATATATATATTAAAATCGGCCAATTAATCGGCATAGGTTTTGTTTTCGTCCTCCAATAATCGGTATCGGCGTTGAAAAATCGTAATCAGTCGACCTCTAGTCTGTAATACCAACATGTTTCAAGCAGACCACCTTAGTCCCTGTGCCCAAGAACACGAAGTTACCCTGCCTAAATGACTACCGACCCGTAGCACTCACGTCTGTAGCCATGAAGTGCTTTGAAGGGCTGGTAATGGCTCACATCAACACCATTATCCCAGAAACCCTAGACCAACGCCAATTTGCATACCGCCCCAACAGATCCACAGGTTTCATCTCTATTGCACTCAACACTGCCCTTTCACACGTGGACAAAAGGAACACCTATGTGAGAGTGGTATTCATTGACTACAGCTCAGTGTTAAACACCATAGTGTCCTCAAAGCTCATCACTAAGCTTAGGACCCCAGGACTTAACACCTGCCCCTGCAACTGGGTCCTGGACTTCCTGACGGGCCTCCCCCAGGAGGCAAGGGTAGGGAACAACACATCTGCCACGCTGATCCTCAACACGGGGGCCCCTCAGGGGTACGTGCTCAGTCCCCTCCTGTACTCCCTGTTCACTCATGACTGCATGGCCAGGCACGACTCCAACACCAAGTTTGCCGATGACACAACAGTTGTAGGCCTGATCAACGACGAGACAGCCTATAGGGAGGTCAGAGACCTGGTCATGTGGTGCCAGGACAACATCTTCCTCAAAGTGATCAAGACAAAGGAGATTGTGGACTACAGGAAAAGGAGGGCCGAGAACGCCCCCATTCTCATCGACGGGGCTGTAGTGGAGCAGGTTGAGAGCTTCAAGTTCCTTGGCGTCCACATCACCAACAAACTAACATGGTCCAAGCACACCAAGATAGGCTTTGTTGTGCCCTATTCACTACTATTTCCCCTCAGGAAACTGAAAAGATTTGGCATGGGTCCTCAGATCCTCAAAGTTCTACAGCTGCACCATCAAGAGTATCCTGACTTGTTGCATCACTGCCTGATATGGAAACTGCTTGGCATCCGACCGCAAGGCGCTACAGAGGGTAATGCGTACGGCCCAGTACATCACTTGGGCCAAGCTTCCTGCCATCCAGGACCTCTATACCAGGTGGTGTCAGAGGAAGGCCCTAAATTGTCAGACTCCAGCCACCCTGGTCATAGACTGTTCTCTCTGTTACCGCATTGCAAGCGGTACCGGAGCACCAAGTCGAGGGCGAAAAGGCTTCTAAACAGCTTCTACTCCAAAGCCATAAGACTCCACAACAGCTAATCAAAGGGCTTTCCAGTGCCCTCTTTTACACTGCTGCTACTCTCTGTTTTATAATCTATGCATAGTCACTAACTTTACCTACATGTTCCAATAACCTCGACTAACTGGTGTTAGCAGTTGATGTTATTATTCAATAACAAAGACACCAAAGCAAATCAGGGGGAGAACATTTGTATTTATTTGAAAAGGACAAATCATAGATATATGCTGGGAGGTTATAGATGTCCCTGTCCTCAGTTTTGCTTCTGTTCTCACTCTGCACCAGTTGAATACATTTCAGTCTGACACCAGATAAAGCTGTCTTGTTAAGAAATATTTTTCTGCTCTTTGTTGGGCGCTGAATAATTTTTTAGGGGAAATATTTTCCCCCCTTGTCCACAGAAAAACACAGTTAAGTGTTACATTGCACTAGGGAGTGGGGGATTAGAATTTAGGTCTTGGCTTAGACTGTCAAACAAACTCACATTATTTAACTGAATATACCATTTAAAATGCTGTATTGTTCGCACCTGTCTGTCCTGTAGACTCTGACAGCAGTTCTGAGGACGAGACACCAGCTAAACCTGCTGCAGCTGCCCCCAAGGCCCCAGCCAAGGCTGCTACAGAAAACAGCTCGGATTCAGAATCTTCTTCTGAAGATGACGAACCCCCAGCTAAGAAGGCTCCCCCAGCTAAGAAGGCTACCCCAGCCTCTGTTGCTAAACCAGCCTCCAAACCAGCCACTCCGGTTACTAAAGCAGCTGCAGCGGAGAGCAGCTCGGACTCCGACTCTTCTTCTGAAGATGACGAACCCCCAGCTAAGAAGGCTACCCCATCCACTGTTCCTAAATCAGCTTCCAAACCAGCCATCCCGGTTACTAAAGCAGCCGAGAGCAGTTCAGACTCCGACTCTAGCTCAGATGAGGATGAGGCCATAGCTAACAAGCCTACCTCTAAACCAGCCACCCCACTGGTGACTAAATCAGCCTCTAAACCAGCCACCCCAGTGGTGACTAAATCAGCCCCAGCCAAGGCAGCAGCCGAGAGCAGCTCCGATTCAGACAGCTCGGACTCGGAGGACCAGGCTGCTGCTGCCAAAAAGACCACCACAAAACCTGCAGCCAAGCGTCCTGCCGTCAAGACGCCGGCTAAAGCTGCAGAGTCGTCATCGTCCGAGGAGAGTAGCTCTGAGGAAGAAGAGGCCAGTAAAAAGCATGTTAAACCCGCTGCCACCACCAAGACCACCACAGCAGCCAGACCTAAAGCCAAGGAGGACAGCAGCTCTTCAGATGACTCCAGTGATGAAGAGGGTAAGAAGATTCACACATTCTCTTTCATACTTGTGTAGGCTTATTTTTTTCTCTTTTTCATATTTCGAGTTCGCTTGTGATTTAAGCATTCCATTGTGTTTTTATACATATGACAACTAAATTGAACTTTGAACCTTGCAGCAGCACCCAAACCAGCAGCAGTGAAGGCTACAACCCCAGCCTCAGCTAAAAAGGCAGCCGAAAGCAGCTCAGACTCTTCCGACAGTTCCGACTCGGAGGTGGAGACAGAGACCGCCAAGACGACGCCCGCTAAGCCTGCTCTGACCAATGGAAAGCCAGCTACACCCAAAGCAACCACCTCCGCAGTCAAGGCAACAAAACCAACCAAGGCTGCCGAGTCTTCCTCTTCCGAGGAGAGTAGCTCTGAGGAAGAGGCCAGTAAAAAGGCTGTGAAACCCACTGCCAGCCCCAAGACCACCACAGCAGCCAGACCTAAAACCACCCCTGCTGCCACCCCCAAGACCACCCCAGCAGCCAGACCTAAAACCAAGGAGGCCAGCAGCTCATCAGATGACTCTTCTTCTGAAGAAGAGGTGGCGGTGAAAGCACCAGCAGCAGTCACCACTCCCATCGCTAACGGTGAGTGTTGAACGCCACTAAAAAGGTACAGTCTGGAACCTGGGGAACTGTTCAATGGGCATTTTAAATTCATGATCTTTACAAATTTGATTCTTGACAATTATAGCTTTTAAATGCCTCATAAGCCTTAGTACAACTGTATCGTGTTGAGTGCTATCTTAATGGCCTACATATTGGAGCCATTCACCAAGAGAAGGAAAAATGGCCCATGTTTTGTAGCAAGGCTAATTATCACGCTACAATTCAATTACTTGAAAAGTCATCCTTGTTTGAATTGTTTCCATTGTTTTATAGTTGTATTGCCCTTTTTTAAATTGGTTATTGGGTTAGTTTAAATTCTTCTAACCAGATAGATTGACGGATATTTTCTCATTATCCCTCTTCTCTCCCTCCACAGGCACTGTAAACGGTAAGAGAAAAAGGGATGGAGAGGCCTCAGAGGATGAGGAAGAATTAACGACACCTAAAAATAAGAAGGCAGCAACAACAACACCACAGACGTTCCCTAAAGTCTCTAAGAAGGTGAGAACAGAAGAGACTGGCTAGCGCTTGGCTTGTATAACTATTTAATACTTATCATTTGTTGGTTTGGTTCAGTATTTGTTGTATATGGTAAATAAACTTTAACACGGTGTCAGACTATTAGTATACAGAAATAGATGTTGCATTTCTGTACCACAGAGATACTTTTCTGGCATATACAGTGCCTTCAGAAAGTATTCAGACCCCTTGACTACTTCCACATTTTGTTACGTTACAGCCCTATTCTAAAATTGATTTAAACTGTTTTTTTCCCTCGTCAATCTACCTCATAACGATAAAGTAAAAACAGGTTTGGACATATTTGCTAATTTAGATAAAGAAATTAAAAACAAATTATACATAAGTATTTTTCTCTGCAGATCCTATCAAGCTCTGTCAGGTTGGATGGGAGCATTGCTGCGCAGCTATTTTCAGGTTTATCCACTCAAGGACATTTCAAGACCACTCCTGCGTTGTCTTGGCTGTGTGCTGACAGATGGCGCTGAAGGAGATGGCTGCCATTTTACAGGCTCCTAACCAATTGTGCTATTGTGTTTAAGCGTTATTTGTAACTTATTTTGTACGTAATGTTTCTGTCTCTTATGACGGAAAAGAGCTTCTAGATATCGGGACATCGATTACTCACCTCGTACTGGACGAAGATTATTTTTCTTAAATGAGTCAGACGAAAAATTTGCTTCAGACACCCGACATGGGCCTAATCCCTGTCCTTCTCACGAAGAAGAGACTGAGATATCGGGAACGTAGGTCGGGGTGCCTTGACTAATCCCCCTCTACCATCAGTCCTTTTAGCTAACGTGCAATCATTGGATAACAAAATGGATGAGCTCCGCTCAAGACTATTGTTAGCAGTTGATGTTATTATTCAGTAACACAGACCCCAAAGCAAATCAGAGGGAGGTAAATAGGTTTATTCAAAGAGAACAAATCATGCGGGGAGGTAGATGTTCATGCTCCCCTGTCCTCAGTGATTCTCTCCACAGAACAAAGGAACAGGATGTCATTTATAACCCAGCCCTAGCCTGTAAGTGACCAATTAGAATTCCTTGCAATAAAACTGGGCCAATGGCCAAATAACAAGTATCCTATTTCAGGCTCGATCCCTGGACAAATTCCTGCCATGTATCTGACCCAGTGATCAATAATTTCCTATTACAGAAAAAAAATACTTTCCATTGATCATTAAATCTAGGCCTTAGGTCCTCTGCGTTGTGTATTTATCTTCAAAATATTCTTACACTATCCTACCAACGGGACATTAAAAACTGTAATATCTTATGTTTCACCGAGTCGTGGCTGAACAACTACATTAAGAACATACAGCTGGCGGGTTATAGACTCTATCGGCAGGACAGAACAGCAGCCTCTGGTAAGACACGGGCGGGGGCCTATGCATTTATGTAAACAGCTGGTCCACGATATCTAAGGAAGTCTTGAAGTTTTGTATCACATGATAAACTGTAGACCACACTGTCTACCTAGAGAGTTCATCTGTATTTTTCTTGGCTGTCTACATACCACCACAGACCGATGCTGGCACTAAGACCGCACTCAATGAGCTGAATACCGACATAAGCAAACAGGAAAATGTTCATCCAGAGGCGGCGCTCCTAGTGGCCGGGGACTTTAATGCAGGGAAACTTAAATCAGTTTTACCTCATTTTTCTCAGCATGTTAAATGTGCAACCAGAGGGAAAAAGAAAACTCTAGACCACCTTTACTCCACACTCAGAGATGCATACAAAGTTCTCCCCCGCCCACCATTTGGTAAATCTGACCATTATTCTATCCTCCTGATTCCTGCTCACAAGCGAAAATTCAAGTAGGAAGCACCAGTGACTCGGTCTATAAAAAAGTGATAAAATGAAGCAGACGCTAAACTACAAGACTGTTTTTCTAGCACAGACTGGAATATGTCCCGGGATTCTTCCGATGGCATTGAGGAGTACACCACATCAGTCACTGGCTTTATCAATAAGTGCATCAATCTAGAAGCCATGGATTACAGGCAACATCTGAGCTAAAGGCTAGAGCTGCCGCTTTCAAGGAACGGGACTCTAACCCGGAAGCTTAGAAGAAATCCCGCTATACCCTCCGACGAACCATCAAACAGGTAAAGTGCCAATACAAGATTAAGATTGAATCGTACTACACCGGCTCTGACGCTTGTCGGATGTGGCAGGGCTTGCAAACTATTAGACTACAAAGGGAAGCACAGTCGAGAGCTGCCCAGTGACACAAGCCTACCAGACGAGCTAAATAACTTATATGCTCGCAGAGGCAAGTAACACTGAAACATGCATGAGAGCATCAGCTGTTCCAGAAGACTGTGTGATCACCGCAGCCGATGTGAGTAAGACCTTTAAACAGGTCAACATTCACAAGGCCTCAGGGCCAGACGGATTACCAGGATGTGTACTCCGAGCATGTGCTGACCAACTGGCAAGTTTCTTCACTGACATTTTCAACCTCTCCCTGTCTGAGTCTGTAATACCAACATGTTTCAAGCAGACCAACATAGTCCCTGTGCCCAAGAACACACTACAAAGGGAAACACAACCGAGAGCTGACCAGTGACACGAGCCTACGAGACGAGCTAAATTACTTCTATGCTCGCTTCGAGTCAAGTAACAATGAAGTATGAGAGCATCAGACGACACAACAGTAGTAGGCTTGATCACCAACAACGACGAGACAGCCTATTAGGTGGAGGTGAGGGCACATCAGAATGTGATGTCAGGAAAACCTCACTCAACGTCAACAAAGCAAAGATAATTGTGGACTTCAGGAAACAGCAGAGGGAGCACCCCCTTATCCACATTGATGGGACAGTAGTGGAGAGGGTGGAAAGCTTCAAGTTCCTCAACGTACACATCACGGACAAACTGAAATGGTCCACCCACACAGTGGTGAAGGCGCAATAGCGCCTCTTCAACCTCAGGAGGCTTAAGAAATTTGGCTTGTCACCTAAAACCCTCAACTTTTACAGATGCACAATTGAGAGCATCCTGTCGGGCTGTATCACCGCCTGGTACGGCAGCTGCATCGCCCACAACCGCAGGGCTCTCCAGAGGGTGGGGCAGTCTGCCCAACGCATCACCGGGTGGCAAACTACCTGCCCTCCAGGACACCTACAGCACCCGATGTCACAGGAAGGCCAAAAAGATCAAGGACAACAACCACCCGAGCCACTGCCTGTTCACCCCGCTATCATCCAGAAGGCGAGGTCAGTACAGGGGCATCAAAGCTGGGACAGAGAGACTGAAAAACAGCTTTTATCTCAAGGCCATCAGACTGTTAAACAGCCGTCACTAACGCAGAGAGGCTGCTGCCTACATACACTTGAAATCATTGGCCACTTTAATACATGGATCACTAGTCACTTTAATGATGTTTACATATCTTGCATTGCTCAACCCATATGTATATACTGTATTTTATACCATCTACTGCATCTTGCCTATGCCGCTTGTTCATCGCTCATCCATATATTTATATGTGCATATTCTTATTCACCGCTTAGATTTGTGTGTGTGTTAGGTATTTGTGGAATTGTTAGATATTGCTGCGTTGTCAACTAGAAGCACAAGCATTTCGCTACACTCGCATTAACATCTGCCAACCATGTGTATGTGACCAATAACATTTTATTTGAGATATTACCTCAACTAACCTGTGCCCCTCACATTAACTTTGTACCGTAACACCCTGTGTATATAGTCTCCACATTGACTCTGTACCTGTACCCCCTGTATATAGCCTCCACATTGACTCTGTACCGGTACCCCCTGCATATAGTCTCCACATTGACTCTGTACCTGTACCCCCTGTATATAGCCTCCACATTGACTCTGTACCTGTACATAGCCTCCACATTGACTCTGTACCGTAACACCCTGTATATAGCCTCCACATTGACTCTGTACCGTAACACCCTGTATATAGCCTCCACATTGACTCTGTACCTGTACCCCCTGTATATAGCCTCCACATTGACTCTGTACCGGTACCCCCTGTATATAGCCTCCACATTGACTCTGTACCGGTACCCCCTGTATATAGCCTCCACATTGACTCTGTACCGGTACCCCCTGTATATAGCCTCCACATTGACTCTGTACCGGTACCCCCTGTATATAGCCTCCACATTGACTCTCTACCGGTACCCCCTGTATATAGCCTCCACATTGACTCTGTACCGTAACACCCTGTATATAGTCTCCACATTGACTCTGTACCGTAACACCCTGTATATAGTCTCCACATTGACTCTGTACCGTAACACCCTGTATATAGTCTCCACATTGACTCTGTACCGTAACACCCTGTATATAGTCTCCACATTGACTCTGTACCGTAACACCCTGTGTATAGTCTCCACATTGACTCTGTACCGTAACACCCTGTGTATAGTCTCCACATTGACTCTGTACCGTAACACCCTGTGTATAGTCTCCACATTGACTCTGTACCGTAACACCCTGTATATAGTCTCCACATTGACTCTGTACCGGTACCCATTTTAATCCATTTTAGAATAAGGCTGTAATGTAACAAGTCAAGGGGTCTGAATACTTTCCAGAGGCACTGTATACGTGTCAGGTAGATGTGTTTATTGGGGTCTATACAGAACTGAGGTGCATTGTGGAACTAACTGGTCTGTGTCATTGTGGCGCATTGTGTCAAATATGGACTAAACTTGACTCCTAAATTCCCTGTTTGATCCATCTGTCCCTCCTAAAGATCAATGTACCTTTTCGTAGAATAAGAGAGGAGGAAATTGATGTGGATAACCGACTGGCTGACAACTCCTTCGATGCCAAGGTGAGAACGACCCTCCCCTTTCCCTCGCTATGTACTATAGAAATTAAAGTGGGGCCAGCTCAAATTTGATTCAGTTGCAATTTGTGTAATTATTTCCTTTAAAACACATCTTACTAGAACACACATTACGGCTCTGTGTACTAAGTCCTTCATTTAAACACCGTTACTGTTCTGTGTACTAAGTCCTTCATTTAAACACGTTACTGTTCTGTGTACTAAGTCCTTCATTTAAACACGTTACTGTTCTGTGTACTAAGGCCTTCATTTAAACACCGTTGCTGTTCTGTGTACTAAGGCCTTCATTTAAACACGTTACTGTTCTGTGTACTAAGGCCTTCATTTAAACACGTTACTGTTCTGTGTACTAAGGCCTTCATTTAAACACGTTACTGTTCTGTGTACTAAGGCCTTCATTTAAACACCGTTACTGTTCTGTGTACTAAGGCCTTCATTTAAACACCGTTACTGTTCTGTGTACTAAGGCCTTCATTTAAACACGTTACTGTTCTGTGTACTAAGGCCTTCATTTAAACACGTTACTGTTCTGTGTACTAAGGCCTTCATTTAAACACGTTACTGTTCTGTGTACTAAGGCCTTCATTTAAACACGTTACTGTTCTTTGTACTAAGGCCTTCATTTAAACACCGTTACTGTTCTGTGTACTAAGGCCTTCATTTAAACACCGTTACTGTTCTGTGTACTAAGGCCTTCATTTAAACACGTTACTGTTCTGTGTACTAAGGCCTTCATTTAAACACCGTTGCTGTTCTGTGTACTAAGTCCTTCATTTAAACACGTTACTGTTCTGTGTACTAAGGCCTTCATTTAAACACCGTTACTGTTCTGTGTACTAAGGCCTTCATTTAAACACCGTTACTGTTCTGTGTACTAAGGCCTTCATTTAAACACCGTTGCTGTTCTGTGTGTGGAAACATTGATGATATTTATTCACTCAAGTGCAGGGCCTTTTTTAAATGTTTTATCTCTAACAAGTCATTTCTAGGTATTGATTTAAATACCTTACTGTGATTGGTTAAAATTTTAAATGGTCAAAAAGAAACACAAACCGCTTCATAGCAAAGAGCGATTTAAAAAAAAAAAAAAATTATCAATTTTTTAAAAATTTATTTATTTATTTTTTCTTCCCCCAATCACGAATTTAGCTGGGAGGGGAAAACGAGTTATTGTCAGAGAGCTTTGGAACGGTCTTTCTTATTGGTCTATTAACTAATGTACCGCCTTGTGATGACACTAGGCAGACAAACTCCATCCTACCAAAACAGGCTGAAATTTCAGGACATCTTTTCAAACACTAAAAGGGCATTATCATTTCACTGTATTATTCCAACCTTATCGTTCACACCTTATCTTGCACTCATTTCCAGTGCTTGATCCTAAAACTGTACAGTAGTTATGAATGGACAGTCGTCTACCCTTCAGCCAGGGATGTGATCATGTCATTATTGGCTAGACGGGTTCTGACTGTCTCTCTGTTTTCCTCAGCGCGGGTCAGATGGAGACTGGGGCCAGAGGGCCAATGACGTGCTCCGCTTCACCAAGGGAAAGTCCTTCCGCCACGAGAAGACCAAGAAGAAGAGGGGTAGCTACTGCGGAGGAGCCATCTCCCAGTCCGTCAACTCCATCAAGTTCGACAGCGACTGAGAACCTAGTCATTGTTTGTCACTACCCCTCTTCCTCCTCCTCTCGACCCAGGACTATCTGAGAACCCAGGACGGTCTGACCTCCCCCTCAGCTGCAACCTGACTGAGCTGAAGATCGTGAACTAGAGCTGAGACTGCTGCACTCATAACTGGCTGGTGATTTTTAGTTTGTGCGTCTGTTAAACCAGTCCTTTAAAATGCACATTTCTTAATGGTGGAATGACGGTGTAGAAGTGGAGACTAGCTTTCCTTGAAATGGCACCCTATTGCTATGTAGTGCACTACGTAGGAAATAGGGTGCCATTTAGGACACCGGCACACAGGTAAGGCTGCAGGGGAGGTGTCTTGACTGTCTCCCTGGGCCTTCAGGATGGCTCACAAAGGATTCATGTACAACATATAGCCACCAGGTGGCAGTAGTAAGCTACCAATTCAGTTAAATATCAATTTAGATTTCTTGCTTTTTCTCTCAGCCCCTTAATCTGTTGCTTGTTGTTAGCCTGGATCTTACACCTTCTGTCCAGTGATTTATTTTTTTCAGTCGTAAATGTTAATTCTGTTATTTCTTGTATATTGCAGTTTGCATCGTCAGACTCATTGCGGGGAAAGGGTTATTCATTTGATTTGTGTTGTTGGGAAAATGACTTTTTTTATGGAACATGCAGACCTGTGGTTTGTTTGATCGTTGAATGAAATGTTCTTTAGTTTCTCTTTAGTATGATTATTATGGTGTGAATCTTTCGTAGTGGGTGCGTTCCAGGCTGACTACATTGCAGTGGCCTACCAGATCTCACGCCTGGATAAGGATTCAACCACTGCAATGTAGTCTGTTTGGGACGTACCCGTTTTCTTCTCCTGCAGTATCATGTAGGGCTGTCACGGTTTAGATTTTGTAGGTTTTATGTCAGTATAAGTTTTTAGCCTGGGAGTATCAGGGATCATCCAACTGTCATTACAAGCTGCAGTCTAAAAAAAATACTTCCTGGGTCATGTTCAGTAGGATATACTGAAACAAAACATTTTGAAACGGAAAACGGTAAACTCAGTTTCTAAATAAAGTAATTCTGTTGTGCCTACTGTTACATCTGAAATGGCATCCCGTTCACTACTGGTTGTAAGTAGTGTACTGTAGGGAATACGCTGCCATTTCAGATGTGAAGTTGATTCCTGCTGAAGTGAAACTGCCAGCCTATTGGTTTGGTGGTTCATTGGCTGCTGAGGTTTAGCAGCCAACCCCAAGTTGTTTTCATTTAGTACATTTTCAATTTCCTGTTTCTATTCCTATAAACCCCCTTAGTCTTATTTTCTTCTTATTATTACTTAAATAAAATACTTAGTTGTTCCAATCTCTCCTTCCTCCCTCCACATTGAAAATATGTATTTTCCTTTGACTTATGAATTTAGGAGTTTCAGCAACTCCTGGAGGACAAAGGAATTAAATAAAAAATAAATTAAAAAAAACTTAATGTTAAATAGAACCAACATGTAAATAACCCAGAAGGCCAAACATATTTTTTTAAACATTTGATTTACTTAACGTTGTCCTAAGTTATTGGATCTCTTTTCTACTGCAGTTTCGTACTCAATTCATGCACTTTGGTTGAAGAGGAACAAGGTAGTGAGCCCTTTCCATACTTTTGACTAGGGCCCAGGGAAGCAACCATTACTTCCCTTTTTAGCATACATTTATTTAACCAGGCAAGTCAGTTAAGAACAAATTCTTATTTTCAACGACGGCCAAGGAGCAGTGGGATAACTGCCTTGTTCAGGACAGAATGAAAGATTTTTACCTTGTCAGCTCGGGGATTCGATCTAGCAACCTTGGCCCAATGCTCTAAGCACTAGGCTACCTGCCGCCCAAAGTGTATTGGTTGGATACACAGTTTAGCTGGATGTTCTAACCGGTGCAGCCAAATGCGTGTTCCTAGCTCCCGACTGCACTAGAATGTTAAACAGTCGAGAATACAAAATCAAATATTACAATCATATAACCCTGAGTCAATATTCCAAATAGCAGTATGCGTATGAATATATTAGGAATGACGTGCAGTTAAATGCAGTATATCGTGTGGGTAGTATATAGAAAGATATTTACAGTAGTAGATAGAGGAATGGCATAAATGCGCAGTATTAGCAGTATGTCTCTAATACAGTTCATTTGGAAAGTATTCGGACCCCTTGACCTTTTCCACATTTTGTTACATTACAGCCCTATTCTAACATGGGACGATGTCGTTTTGTCCCCCCTTCAGTCTACACACACTACCCCAGAATGACAAAGCAAAAGCAGTTTTTTTTTTTTTTTTTTTTATGTTTGCAAATGTATAAATAAATAACTAATATTCAGGCACTTTACTCAGTACTTTGTTGATGGACTTTTGGCAGCGATTACAGCCTTGAATCTTCTTGGGTATGATGCTACAAGTTTGGCACATCTGGGGAGTTTCTCCCATTCTTCTCTGCAGATCCTCTAAAGCTCTGTCAGGTTGGACGGGAGCGTCGCTGCACAGCTTTTTTCAGGTCTGTCTAGAGATATTCGATTGGGTTCAAGTCTGGGCCACTCAAGGACATTCAGAGACTTGTCCTGAAGCCACTCCTGTGTTGTCTTAGCTGTGTGCTTAGGGTTGTTGTCCTGTTTGGAAGATAAACCTTAGCCCCAGTCAGAGGTCCTGAGTGCTCTGGAGCAGGTTTTCACCATGGATTTCTGTACTTTGCGCCGTTCATCTTTCCCTTGATCCTGACGAGTCTCCCAGTCCCTGCCACTGAAAAACATCCCTACAGCATGATGTTGCCACCACCATGCTTCACCGTAGGGATTGTGCCAGGTTTCCTCCAGACGTGATGGTTGGCATTCAGGCCAAAGAGTTCAATCTTGGTTTCATCAGACCAGAGAACCTTGTTTCTCATGGTCAAGAGTCCTTTTAGGAGTGGCTTCCATCTGGCCACTCTACCATAAATGTCTGATTTTGTGGTGTGCTGTAGAGATGGTTGTCCTTTTTGGAAGCTTCTCCCAGAAAGGAACTCTAGAGCTCTGTCAGAGTGACCATCGGGTTCTTGGTCACCTCCCTGACCAAGGCATTTCTCCCCCGATTGCTGAGTTTGACGGGTGACCAGCTCTAGGAAGAGTCTTGGTGGTTCCAAACTTCCATTTTAAGAATGATGGAGGCCACTGTGTTCTTGGGGACCTTCAATGCTGCAGACATTTTTTTGGTACCCTTCCCCAGATCTGTGCCTCGACACAATCCCGTCTCGGGGCTCTACGGACATTTCCTTCGACCTCATGGCTTGGTTTTTTTCTGACATGCACGTTTTTCTTCTATGGTATATCGTCGATCACATAATTTAATGTGCATCCCGCCACCGACTATGCGGGATTGAAACAGGATTTCTTAAAAAAAACAGAACTACAAAAAATAAATCAAAGCACTTACGTTAAAAATAAAACCGATCTGATCCCTACACAGGCTCAAGGGGAACCTGGGAGGGCGGGGGTCTTCCGGCGCCAGTACCTCTTGCAAGTCTAAAGATGTAAAATCCTTGCGTCCCAAAAACTTTTATGCCGCAGCCGAAATTGATGTCCAGTTCCTTACTTTTTAGACTTTGGTGTGGAGGTTATAACTGTGGCAATGAACACAACAATCCATCCAGGATCATGATCCCCGCCACAATTGCAACACCGTCGTCCTTCTACACACCGTTGTTCAGTATACGCTGTTCATCTACACACACTTGAAAATAGGCCAAATCCTTTACAGTTCTTAGACTGCAGTGGTTTGAGGACGAAAACTCTTACATGCCATTTTAGGTAATTGCTCTTTTATCAAAAACCAGGACCGACAGATCTTTTCCTCCATTCACCCAGCGGGTCAGAGGCCGGGCACCAACCACACCAGGTATTCAACCTGAACGTCCATCGTCATCCCTGAGATGACTCCTTTGACGGGTACTCTACTCCGAAGTTCAAAAAAACACTTCTGTTTGGATTCTTTTGACACCCACTGCAATCTTCCTCTGTTCTTCAGAAATACAGGTAATCAAAATAAGGCTTAGGGACTTAATGTAGCAAACTTCACTTGTTTGGGATAAGGGGATTCCACCAAGGGTCCCGGAGCGCCAAGTCTAGGTCCAAAACGCTACATTTAATTTCTTACTTTAGAGTTAAGAAAATATTGACTAAACTATTTCTTGAACTGCGTTGTTGGTTAAGGGCTTGTAAGTGAGCATTTCGCGGTAAGGTCAACACCTTTTTTAGTATTCGGCAGATAACGATTTGAGGGTGTGCCTTACATGTGTTTGATACGTAGCCTTAATGTTTCATTTTATTTCTAAAATAAACACTGGTCCCTCATTTTAGTCAACCCTGTTACATGAACTTATGGTATTTTTAGCATCTGGAAATGTGCAGATTTCCATCTGGAAGCACTGATGTCTTAGTGTGCGTGTCTAATAAATTACAGAGCTACAGTACCAGTCAAGTTTGGACACAACTACTTGTTCAAGGGTTTTTATTTTTATCTACATTGTAGAATAATAGTGAATACATAAACTATGAAATAACACACATGGAATCATGTAATAACCAAAAAAGTGTTAAACATATGACAGCTTAGCATTCTCTCAACCAGCTTCATGGGGTAGTTACCTGGAATGCATTTCAATTAACAGATGTGCCTTGTTAAAAGCTTATTTGTGGAATTTGTTTCCTTAATGCGTTTGAGCCAATCAGTTGTGTTGTAACAAGGTAGGGTTGGTACACAGAAGATAGCCCTGTTTGGTAAAAGACCAAACCATATTATGGAAAGAACCATTGAAATAAGCAAAGAGAAACGACAGTCCATCATTGCTTTTAAGACATAAAGGTCAGTCAATCCTGAAAATGTAAAGAACTTTGAAAGTTTCTTCAAGTGCAGTCACAAAAACCATCAAGCTCTATGATGAAACTGGCTATCATGAGGACCGCCACAGGAAAGGAAGACCCAGAGTTACCTCTGCTGCAGACGATAAATTCACTAGAGTTACCAGCCTCAGAAATTGCAGCCCAAATAAATGCTTCAGAGTTCAAGTAATAGACACATCTCAACATCAACTGTTCAGAGGAGACTGCGTGAATCAGGCCTTCATGGTCGAATTGCTGCACAGAAACCACACCAATAAGAAGAGACTTGCTTGGGCCAAAAAAAAAACATGAGCCATGGACATCAGACTGGTGGAAATCTGTCCTTTGGTCTTATGAGTCCAAATTTGAGATTTTTGGTTCCAGCCTTTGTGTCTTTGTGAGACACAGAGTCGGTGAACGGATGGTTTCCGGCGTGAAGCATGGAAGTGCTTTGGTGGTGACACTGATTTTATTTAGAATTCAAGGGAAACTTAACCAGAATTTGCTACCACAGCATTCTGTAGCGATACGCCATCCCATCTGGTTTGCGCTTAGTGGGACTATGATTTGTTTTTCAACAGGACAATGACCCAGTACACCTCCAGGCTGTGTAAGGGCTATTTGACCAAGAAGGAGAGTGATGACCTGGCTTCCACAATCACCCAACCTCAACCCAATTGAGCTGGTTTGGGATGAGTTGGAGGGCAGAGTGAAGGAAAAGCAGCCAATAAGTGCTCAGCATATGTGAACTTCAAGACTGTTGGAAAAGCATTCCAGGTGAAGCTGGTTGAGAGAACGCCAAGAGTGTGCAAAGCTGTATTCAGGGAAAATGGTGGCTACTTTCAAGAATCTCAAGTTTAAAATATTTAGATGTAACACTTTTTTTGTTACTGCATGATTCCATATGTGTTCATAGTGTTGTCTTCACTATTCTACAAATGTAGAAAATAGTACAAATAGAGAAACCCTTGAATGTGTGTCCAAACTTTTGACTGGTACTGTATGTGTTATCAAATTATTACAATTGATTTACATTTAATTTATTCCTCCAATATGATGAGGCAGTGTCAATCAAACAATCTGTGGTATCTAATACACAAATCGGTTGATCAATGTCATGGCGTGTTGCTGGAGTGCTTCGGATCACCTGTGTGAAGCTAGCCACAACTATTAGCAACAATATTGGAATTTGCGCATTACCTTCAAAATAAGTCCCGCATTGAAACTTGCAAATAGTAGATTCATACCATATTTCAAATGCTATTTGTCACATTCACCAAATACAACAGGTGTAGACCTCACAGTGAAATGCCGAATACAACAGGTGTAGACCTCACAGTGAAATGTTTACTTGCAAGCCCTTAACAATGCAGTTTTAAGAAAAATACGGGCGTGCTCGGTCCTCCTTTTCCTGTAGTCCACAATCATCTATGTCTTGATCACGTTGAGGGAGAGGTTGTTGTCCTGGCACCATCTGGCCAGGACTCTGACCTCCTCCCTATAGGCTGTCTCATCATTGTCTGTGATCAGGCCTACCACTGTTGTGTCATCGGCAAACTAGGTCATGCTAAACAAGATTTGAATGTTGTTAAATAAATTCAACAAAAAGACAATCATTTGTTTTTTTGACAAACTTAAATGTTGAAATTGAACTGTGGATGAATTAGACTTCATAATTACATTGTATTCACTATGCAGTCTTGGGTCCATTAAATGTTGACAACTGAAGAGTTTTACATAAATATTAGCTTTGTAGCTCTAATTGCAGGACTTTAACTCTGGGAAATCATCTCACTATTCAGCCTGTTGTGCGTATTGAATATTCATATTGTGGTGGACAGCCTTACCTCTGGATCTCGGGTCCATGATATGGGGTCAAAAGTCCTGCAGTAAAGAGCTACTTCGCTAATATTTATGGAAACTCTTCAAAGTTTGTTCTGTGGGTGTCGCTGATACCCCATTTCATTCCAGGCTGTATCACAACTGGCCGTGATTGGGAGTCCCAAAGGGCAGCGCACCATTGGCCCAGTGTTGTCCGGTGTAGGCCGTCATTGTAAATAATCATTTGTTCTAAACTCACTTGGTTTATTTATATATTTTTACCTTTAACTAAGCAAGGCCAAGATCCAAAGGTAAGTCGGTACACTGCAATATGACTGTTCAATATGCACAGTAGGCTGAATAGTGAGGGGATTTTCCACAGTCTAAGTGCTGCAGTAAGAGCTACGAAGCTAATATGTGTGTGTAAACTATTCACAGTTGTGTCCTTTGGGTGTCACTGAATTTGCTGATACCCAAGATCCATAGGCACAGCTGTACAGTGAATACAGTATACCCCCATTGCAGTTATAAAGTCTCATATGTCCACAGTGCGATTTCAACTGTCTTTTTCTTTTGTCTAATTATTGTGTTTTGTTGAATTTGTATAACATTCCAAACTTGTTAAGCATTATCTAGTCGAAATATGTCATGGTTCCACAATTGTAGTTAATGTTATTGTGGCCCTGGCAGTGATGGCCGCTGCTGGAAACGACGCATCTCCACTTTACCTGCTTCTCCGTGTGGTGCCATACATCTAACTTGGGACAGCTAGCTGCTACAAAGGACACTGAAGTGTCTATAACAAATATATTCGCTAGCTATTCATCTGATTTGATAAAGTTAATACAAATGCTGTTAAATTGAAACTGCTACTCCCACCATCAGAGTTAACCTCAGCTAGTTAGCTAACTACCGTTACGTGGACTGTAAGCTTTCTATAAAATAATAACTATATAATTGGTAGCTATATTTTAAAGACTAGCTAGTTACTGACTTCTGTCAAAACTACGTTGCTCTCCTGCCTGTTAATTTATGTATTGGTGACGGAAAATAGGTAAGAAAAATCCCCCTCCTAATCTAACAGAATTTGGCTCATTAGGCCATTAGTTATTTAGCTAAATTGCTGACTGACTAAGCTAATTCTTATTCATGTTGTTGTTGCATTTCAGGTGGAGTGGCATTGCTGACAGGCCAGGTGCCACATTCAAAAGAGTACTGATTTTATGATCAGTTTTGCCTTCACACTGACTACAGTTACATTGACCAGGGCGAGGTTATATAATCTCCCATATCGCTACTCAGAGCTTTGTGAATATGAGCCCTGGAAGGAAGCTGTTGCCCTGATACCTTGCACAGCAGTCGTTTCACCACAGGACCCTAGAGCAGTGGTAGTCCAACCCTGTTCCAGGAGCTCTGCATTTACTGCAGGATTTTGTTCTGACTAGGTACCACACTAGGGGTGCGTTCAATTCCCTTTTAGTGATGGGACGATTAATACAACCCCAAATGCATACCTGCTGTCAGTATAAATCATAACAGTTTTATCCTTGACCAAAATAAATGCTCTAGAAAGAGAAAGCAATTCTAGATCCTGAGCTGACAGATTGGGGGTGGTAATTTAACACTTTCTAAGGTCGTGGCAGCCGTAGTTTACTGCATAAGCCACGAACGGTTCGTCTTGAGGTGATTTACATTTCTTAACAGCAGTCAACCCTTCGATCAAGCAGTTAACTAATTCCAGGCCAATTTTAAATTAAATTCCAAAGATCAGTCAAAGAAGCCACTTCTCTCCGGGAAAAACATCAAGGACAGACTGATATTCTGCAAAAGGTACATGGATTGGACTGCTGAGGACTGGGGTAAAGTCATTTTCTCTGATGAATCCCCTTTCCGATTGTTTGGGGCATCTGGAAAAAAGCTTGTCCAGAGAAGACAAGGTGAGCACTACCATCAGTCCTGTGTCATGCCAACAGTAAAGCATCCTGAGACCATTCATGTGTGGGGTTGCCTCTCAGCCAAGGGAGTGGGCTCACTCACAATTTTATCTAAGAACACAGCCATGAATAAAGAATGGTACCAACACATCCTCCGAGAGCAACTTCTCCCAACCATCCAGGAACAGTTTGGTGACAAACAATGCCTTTTCCAGCATGATGGAGCACCTTGCCATAAGGCAAAAGTGATAAGTGGCTCGGGGAACAAAACATCGATATTTTGGGTCCATGGCCAGGAAACTCCCCAGACCTTAATCCCATTGAGAACTTGTGGTCAATCCTCAAGAGGCGGGTGGACAAACAAAAACCCACAAATTCTGACAAACTCCAAGCATTGATTATGCAAGAATGGGCTGCCATCAGTCAGGATGTGGCCCAGAAGTTAATTGACAGCATGCCAGGGCGGATTGCAGAGGTCTTGAAAAAGAAGGCTCAACACTGCAAATATTGACTCTTTGCATCAACTTCATGTAATTGTCAATAAATGCCTTTGACACTTATGAAATTCTTGTAATTATACTTCAGTATTCCATAGTAACATCTGACAAAAATATCTAAAGACACAAACAGCAAACATCGTGGAAATTAATATTTGTGTCATTCTCAAAACTTTTGGCCACGACTGTAGATGCATACTTCATTTCGCCCCTCGTCCGATTACCAAAGACACGCATGTTCCTCCAATCTTCCTGTAATGCCATATCAACGGCAGATCGTCCTTTATAGAATCTGCCTAGCAACGATACAATGGACAGAAGCCTAGTAGTTTGTACAGTCACGAATGTTATGGGTAAAGACATTTAGGCCTAAATGTGCACAGAAAGCCATGGAATGATGTCCGATCCTATTTAGAAATATTGCTGCGGGTTTAGAAGGCAGATTGTTTATTTAATTTGATTAAAACCCAATCAATCTTATTAAAAATTGTAATGGGTTTACTAAAGGTACAAATATTTCAACAATAACAAGCAATGTTGCAACATTGCTACACAGTCTATGAAATTCTTAAAATTACATATGGCCAATCATGACAAATTGTAGATAAAATACAAAATGTTTAATTTCAGTTATAAAGTGAAGTCATGCAAAATAAACAAAAACTTTAGAAGCACAAATTTGAAAATAACAGCAGCCCTACCAATTAAAGCTGAAAACCCTTTATCCTGTACTCCCAACCCCTACCAATTTAAATATGAAATTATGTAAAACTACAACAATGAGGATTTCGCCGTGAAGGAATCCCATTGCTTTCAGGGAAAAGTGACCCCTGGTGGTGAAGGACCGGCAGTATTTAAAAAATATATACACACACAATACCATTCAAAAGTTTGGGGTCACTTAAATGTCCTTGTTTTTGAAAGAAAAGCACATTTTTTTGTCCATTTAAAATAACATCAAATTGATCAGAAATACAGTGTAGACATTGTTAATGTTGTAAATGACTATTGTAGCTGGAAACTACAGATTTTTTTATGGAATATCTACATAGGCATACAGAGGCCCATTATCAGCAACCATCACTCCTGTGTTCCAATGGCACGTTGTGTTAGCTAATCCAAGTTGATCATTTTAAAAGGCTAATTGATCATTAGGAAACCCTTTTGTAATTATGTTAGCACAGCTGAAAACGGTTGTCCTAATTAAAGAAGCAAAAAAACTCCTTAGACTAGTTGAGGATCTGGAGAATCAGATTTTTTTGGGGGTTCGATTACAGGCTCAAAATGTCCAGAAACAAATACCTTTCTTCTGAAACTCGTCAGTCTAATCTTGTTCTGAGAAATGAAGACTTTTCCATGCGAGAAATTGCCAAGAAACTGAAGATCTCGTACAACGCTGTGTACTACTCCCTTCACAGAACAGCGCACACTGGCCCTAACCAGAATAGAAATAGGAGTGGGAGGCCCCTGTGCACAACTGAGCAAGAGGACAAGTACATTAGTGTCTAGTTTGAGAAACAGATGCCTCACAAGTCCTCAACTGGCAGCTTCATTAAATAGTACCCGCAAAACACCAGTCTCAACATCAACAGTGAAGAGGCGACTCCGGGATGCTGTCCTTCTAGGCAGAGTTGCAAAGAAAACGCCATCTCTCAGACTGGCCAATAAAAAGAAAAGATAAAGATTAAGCAAAAAGAACAGACACTGGACAGAGGAACTCCCAAGTGAACTCTGCGATGCAGCAGAATACCACCCGGAGGAATTCCAGAACAGTCACGCGCTACAGCATGACTACTCGCAACCAGAGCTCAGGGAACGAAGGAACGAAGATGACACGAGGTTTCATACTTCACCTGTCTTCGGGGTCCCCCAGTCTTTTCCTCTTGGCTGAATGGCGCCTCCTCGGCAACAAAGCCAAAAGCTTGGCTTTTCCTTTCGGTAAAAAAAAAAAAATGCATTTGGTGCCAAACGCCTTGACAAAATTGTTAAACTTCCCCACCTTTGACCCCGTTCCAGGTAAGCCAAACGACACAGACGTTCTTAACAAACATAGGATAGCCATCCAAGGTGTCCTCTAACGCTACGAATACTGACAGGCTTTATCTGTTGAAGCGAATGTCCAACAGACACGTGACAAGATTAATCCGTCTACAACAGCAACACGTGCAAAACTATGCTAAACTTGCCCCAGCTTTGAAAATAGAATTCAGTGTTTCTGCGACTCGCAAACATGACAGCTCACTGGCTAACAATGTCAAACAAGCTCCAAATTAACACCCACAAGCCTACTATCATAGGCTTCGTTCAGCTTACTTTGGCATGCTCACTGAAACAGGAATGGAAGCGCTATTACCATTCAAACATGTATCCCAACTTCATTAACTACTTGGGCCCTATTGCCCACGTTGGTTTGCCAATCTCGGCACTCCGAGAGCTTGCGAGCACAGCTTTTGAAGCATCGAAAGCGAGCCGGGCTAAGAGCCCTGACAATTCGGTTTTCAAGCTTGGAGGGGGGGGGGAGCAATCAGGTACAGCAAAAGATGACTCACAAGGTGGGTGGCTACCACGTAACCACCACAGGACCAATAGTTATAAAGAATGTCCCCAAACAAACAGGTCCCGCAGAGATCGATCTGGCCGCTACGCTCCTGCACCTAACCCTCACAAATGGTCAGGTTGTAGTAGAGTTAAAATGGTTATTCCAGCAAATTTCAAATTATTAGAATAGTACACAACGCAGAACAGAACAATCAGGTTGAGGGTCAGTGGCCAAAGCCCGCGAACAGGAATATTCCAAGTTCAGACAGAAGGGGGGAGTCAGATCGCCAGGAACTTTACTTTTGGTTTCTATTTTTAATTGTTGCGCTACTAGTGTTGCCTGTTGATGTTAGGTAGGCAGCTACAGTAGCTGAATGATGTTAACATCTTCAGGTTTTGTTTCATTAAATTTATTTTATTTTATCTGGGTGCTTACGTCACCTGCTAACACCCTGGTACTACCCATAGATCCCGCTCTCCTCAGTCTGAGAAAACACTGAGAGAAAGGTACGGGTTGCAGATTACTCCTTTGTAGAAGTCCGTAACGTGAAATAAATAAAACGTCCCAAGCTTAATGCTGTAGATATTGTTATAAGGGGATGTGAGACTATCAAAACACGTAACTTTCAGAGTTTTATTGTTGTTATTAGTATAGTTACAGAGTGCTAAAAGTGTTGCTAGCTAGCATGACTTTCTGTGATGCAGACGGCTAGCTGAGCTGCCGACTAGTGATGGTGTTGCATTATGGGGGATGTAGTTTTTGCCCTCTAATGCGATTTTATGTTGTAACTTGTTTGTGTTGCAGTGGTTTTGTACATGAGTTGTATTTTGCTACTATCAACACTGAAAGTACCTAGCAATGTATTGGGGATGTGAGACAGGATATGTGTTTTACCTTTCTTCATGCTCCTGTGTAGAACAACTTGTCAGGTGTTGCATTGGAGACTGATGTGTTCCTGTCCTGTCTTTTCATAATACTATTGCAGGTATGGTTCTATTGTCTAAGAATTAAGATTATACATTCTTTGTATTAAGGACTGGTTATTATTTTATACTATACATTATGGCTTTATGTATGAGTGTGATTGTGAGAGTCTGAGAAAACACAGAGAGAAAGAACAACTTGTCAGGCGTTGCATTGGAGACTGATGTGTTCCTGTCCTGTCTTTTCATAATACTATTGCAGATCAACATAAAAGCCTTAAAGACAGCCGTGGTGTCGCTCTTCATTTCTTGGTTCTCCTGTGGTGCATAAGAAACCCGCTACAAGGTGATACCCGGTGATACTGGCAAGAACTACAGAGGTTTCTGTAAGACTGAACCTGGCTCCCAGCTACCAGATGGAAGGCACCACTGCGTTCTTCCAACCCTCTCCGAGACTATTCGACTTGGGGCTAACTATCAATGGTAATACGCTAGATCCACTTAACTCTTGGTGCCGAATCTGACTCAAGCGGATATTTTCATTCCTCGGCACACTCAGCTAGGAACATTGATTCAGTCCATGATTTTGAACTTGTTGTTCCTGTGATTGGGCCTCTTCCTTCCTGCCTAGACCTATGTGGTGAGGGAGGAACGCTCTTTACTTGTCCGTCAAAAGCAAAATCGCAATAACTCCCGTATTGCCACTTGACGACGCATCGACGCTCAGGCTGGATGTCGATTCTGACAATGAGCTGTTGATATAGCCGCATCTCCTTCTGCATGTGAGGTACACACTAATGAGGTAACAGCCGATGATTTGACCTTTGACATGCCGTCACCACCTGATGAAGACCTGTACAATGTCGCCGAACCATAACCTGATTTCCATGCACAGGTAATACAACTACTGTCGGAGGTAGACACACTTGTCAATGACGCTGAACGACATCAGTTGCAGGAATTGTTAAACAAGCACAGAGAGATCTGGTCGACAGACTCGCTGTATTGCGGTGTTATGGGTATTCATGTGGTGCTTATTCTTACACCACTCAGAGCAGCTCCTATGTTTGTGAGACAATACAAAATTCAGCTTGCAGCGTACTCGGCGGTACAGGAGATTATCGACTCCCTATTAGCTAAACAGATAATTAGGGAATGTAACAGTACGTACAGCACCCCCATGTGGCCTGTTTTGAAACCAATGGGTAAATGACGTCTTACCATTGACTATAGACAACTCAACAAGCTGGTTTTGTTGTCTCGTTGGCCAATAACATAGCTCGACCAAGAGTTGGCAAACGGCCGAGTACTTCTCCACCATCAACGTGGCGAATAGTTTCTGGACCATGACAGTCGACCCTCGTGACAAACATAAGTTGGCTTTCTCTTTCTCAAACAAGCTCGTTCAATCGTTGCCCGCTCTGGTATGCAGAGTATAACATCTTCCTACACAAGGCAATGCCAGATGCAGCCACCAAGGGGACGATAATCCATGTGGACGATGTTCTCATGAGAAGCAAGACTTGGTGGCAGGGGCTAAATTGGCTATCATGAAAGGACAATGTTGCAGGACCATTGGTAAACTACGATGGACTTCTAGTGGGTGCTGAGGGCATCCTGCCAGTCTAGCAGAATACAAGCAGTCCGCAACATGAAAACACCTACAAACCTTTGAGGCACACAGCTTCTTGGGAGTATGTAATTACTTCTGTCAATTTATCCAAAACTACAGCGACTTGTCAAAGCCTTTGACCCATCTTCTTCAGAAAAAGACAGCTTCGTCGTGAGTGGCATCCCAAACGAATGGCGTGACTTCCTTGAAAAACCTGCTTTGTGAGGCACCATGCCTGGTTTACTCCAACAAAGACAATACGTTTGGGCACAGTCGATAGCGTGCTGGACTTCAGGCTAGAATGTTGAGGGCCTGAAACCTGCTCCCTGCTTGCTATAATGAATGAGTTTGATACACCTGGTATTGGATATGGCTGGGGGAAAAAACTTGCTAAATAGTGATTTTCGTAAATGAACTTTATGACAAAAAAATATGCACAATCGTTTGGCTCTACATTAACTAACATATTCCTCTCAATTGTAAATTTGTTTGTTTGACTCGTTATGACATAACTACATTTGCTTCCCGGTAATGTTTTGTCAGCCATCTTTACGGAAGTCACCAGGGACGGGTGGCCCTCGTCAAATTCGTCATTGGAACGACGCGATATGATTGGTCATATAAAAACCTTGGGACTCAAATGCATAACGAGTGCTCTAGCTCCCCCTTGTGGTCTGGAGCAATGAAGCCGTGACGCTAGGTACCTCTAAGTCCCACGGTGCAAGCTCGCAACTTTTAAAGGAGGAACAACTGTCGCTGGTTATACTTGCCCCGAGCCTAGCTGGTTAGACTATACTTGCACCTAGCCTAGCTGGTTAGACTATACTTGCACCTAGCCTAGCTGGTTAGACTATACTTGCACCTAGCCTAGCTGGTTAGACTATACTTGCACCTAGCCTAGCTGGTTAGACTATACTTGACCCTAGCCTAGCTGGTTAGACTATATTTGCCCCTAGCCTAGCTGGTTACACTATTGTATTTTCATGTTAATTAGTGGCTTAGTGACTAACTAGGTAGCAACAATTTAGTTAAGTTTTAGCCAGTATTTACTGGCACCTGTTGTATTTAACTGGTGTAGTCATTTTCTAAATTCCTCAAATACTCTACACTTTGTTACTCTCAATCCAGAGTGCTCTGTTTGTGTAGTGTAAATGTGTCCCCCAGTCTATTGCAATCAGCATTTATAACCCTGGGACATCAATCATTCAACGTTGGCCATAGTGGGAGTGACCATATAATTCTATGGGTGTGACCTTCCTGAGTACAGTATTTGTCATTTAATTTTAGCGAATCACACGACTGCGAGGCGTGGCTCCAAATAGAGACACGAATGGAATGGAATACACGTACAGGGGAAGTTTAGGAGGAAGATGCTGTGGGAGATGATTGGTTGGTAGTTTCAGCCAATGCCTACGCGCTGGGAGATTCTCCTGTCCTTTCTATTTGCTATCGAAGGCCAAGTTTGATGCATTGGTCCACCAGACACTTGTATCTGGGAACGAGATGTAAAATGTGATTTATGCCCCCTTTGGGTTCAAATACAGATTCTATGAAATGCCCGGTGCAGTAAACAATGCATGTGATGCCAATATGAAAACTTGGGACGGTCTGTTCCAGAATGTTTCTTATTTTGCGAAACATCACTTCAGAAGATCTGTGTTTGATTTAGATTTAAGATTTATTAGCAGAGTGCTTTCCAACAATTTTTTTTGTCTCGAGGTAAGAAAACAATTAAGATTATGGTAAAATTTTGGAAAACTTCCAGCAATCTATAATTGATTTAATTAATGTCCTTACTTGTGATGTTATACAAATTCCACTAATATCAATGAATGTTATGGATTCTATTTTTATGTTAAAATGACTGATAATGAAACACCTTACAATGAAACATGTTGAGTATGTTATTAAAGGGGAACAGGATCGGAGGGGTAACATGTTGGTACACCAGCCCTGGCATGTTGTTTTGAAACATGTTGAGTATGTTATTAAAGGGGAACAGGATCGGAGGGGTAACATGTTGGTACACCAGCCCTGGCATGTTGTTTTGAAACATGTTGAGTATGTTATTAAAGGGGAACAGGATCGGAGGGGTAACATGTTGGTACACCAGCCCTGGCATGTTGTTTTGCTTCATTTAAATAAACACTTAGGGTTATATTAGTTTCCCTTGGAATGCTGAAGGAAGGACAACATTCTAGTAATTAAACCTTTTTCCAGGTGCCGTGTGTTGAATTCCTGGTGTCGCTGGGGACTGCGGTTCTCACCATCGTCACCATGCCATTCTTTGGCACTGTGACGAACGTGATGACGCTGAACGCAAATCAGCATCCTGTCCTCTATTTTCCAGGTGGGCGCTCAGTGCGTTGTGATGGAGAGGAAGCGATTCATGCAGGTAAATTAGCATAACCTAGTTGACAATAAAGACGAACATTAAGGGCACAAAAGCAACTAACACTTAGTCAATGACATGATAAAAAATGCCAACTAACTCCACAGATTCCTGACATTTAAAATATATATATTTTACCTTAAGAACAAAATCCTATTTTCAATGACGGCCTAGGAACAGTGGGTTAACTGCCTTGTTCAGGGGCAGAACGACAGATTTGTACCTTGTCAGCTCAGGGATTCGATCTTGCAACCTTCCGGTTACCAGTCAAACACTAACCACTAGGCTACCTGCAGTCCCTACACGCTAACCACTAGTCTACCTGCCGCCCCTACACTCTAACCACTAGGCTACCTGCCGCCCCTACACTCTAACCACTAGTCTACCTGCCGCCCCTACACTCTAACCACTAGGCTACCTGCCGCCCCTACACTCTAACCACTAGTCTACCTGCCGTCCCTACACTCTAACCACTAGGCTACCTGCCGTCCCTACACTCTAACCACTAGGCTACCTGCCGTCCCAACACTCTAACCACTAGGCTACCTGCCGCCCCTACACTCTAACCACTAGGCTACCTGCCGCCCCTACACTCTAACCACTAGTCTACCTGTCGTCCCTACACTCGAACCACTAGTCTACCTACCGTCCCTACACTCGAACCACTAGTCTACCTGCCGTCCCTACACGCTAACCACTAGGCTACCTGCCGTCCCTACACTCTAACCACTAGGTTACCTGCCGCCCCTACACTCTAACCACTAGTCTACCTGCCGTCCCTACACTCTAACCACTAGTCTACCTGCCGTCCCTACACTCTAACCACTAGTCTACCTGCCGCCCCTACACTCTAACCCCTAGGCTACCTGCCGTCCCTACACTCTAACCACTACTCTACCTGCCGCCCCTACACTCTAATCACTAGGCTACCTGCCGTCCCTACACTCTAACCACTAGGCTACCTGCCGTCCCTACACTCTAACCACTAGGCTACCTGCCGTCCCTACACTCTAACCACTAGGCTACCTGCCGTCCCTACACTCTAACCACTAGGCTACCTGCCGTCCCTACACTCTAACCACTAGGCTACCTGCCGTCCCTACACTCTAACCACTAGCCTACCTGCCGTCCCTACACTCTAACCACTAGCCTACCTGCCGCCCCTACACTCTAACCACTAGGCTACCTGCCGTCCCTACACTCTAACCACTAGCCTACCTGCCGTCCCTACACTCTAACCACTAGGCTACCTGCAGTCCCTACACTCTAACCACTAGTCTACCTGCCGTCCCTACACTCTAACCACTAGTCTACCTGCCGTCCCTACACTCTAACCACTAGCCTACCTGCCACCCCAACATGGAGCCTGAGCTCAAAGACGACTCCTTTGAAACATTTCTGTCTATAGAGAATCCAGCAACAAACCAGCATAGACGAGAAACTCTAGTGTGAAGTCCTATTACTGATTGGTTCTTAAGGCTAAAATGAATCCATATCGTGGAATCAGTTGTTTTTTTTCATGCCATTTTTTTAAAGCTAGAATCCTTAACATTTATTCCTTTAGGGTAGAACTTAGAAACACCTCAGCAGCTGAGTTCAACTGTCACACTCCATCAGAACCCAAAATATAACCTTGTTTTACTCCAATGTCTAGACAACGTGAATGTAAACTAACACTGTATAGCCTCATAACATGGTTAAAACAATACTTTTGATATCATGGATGTTCAGTCCTTGCTCTATGAATTTAAGAACGTGGTAACTGAATAGATTGTATAAGCCCTTTAATACTGATAGCAAATTGAGCCTAATTTCATTCTGGCATCTGTATTCTAATCAATATTTCATAATAAAATTATTTTCATATTGCATTTATCTAATATGTTTGTGTACATCTGATTCAACTAATCAAAGTTTTGATTGAAGACTGATGTTTAAAATGTTCTACAACAAAAACCAGCAAACAAGACCAACATTCAACAGTTACTGGTAGACAGCACAACATATAATAACAATTTAGTGTGTTTAGAATTAGTATACTAGTGCAGCCATACAGGCCCTTGAAGGGTAGGATTGCTATGAAGTGCTTTGAGAGGTTAGTTAAGGATCATATCACCTCCACCTTACCCGACACACTAGACCCACTGCCCTATCCCATATGGACAAGAGGAATACCTATGTAAGAATGCTGTTTATTGACTACAGCTCAACATTCAACACCGTAGTACCATCCAAGCTCATCATCAAGCTAGAGGCCCTGGGTCTGAATCCCGCCCTGTGGAACTGGGTCCTGGACTTCCTGACGAGTCGCCCCCAGGTGGTGAAGGTAGGAAACACCCTTATTAAAATTGCCCTAATTTAACTTCTTAGTCATATCTCAGTTTACTCACGTACTTATGGCGCTGCCTACTCCTGATGATTCATTTTTCAAATCATATGAGCAAAAAATATTTCGCTTTATCTGGGATGCTAAACCAGACAAAATAAAACGAGCCTATCTATATAACGAATAGGGTGGGTTGAGATGATTAAATATAAAAGCACTAAACCTCTAAAAGCTTCACTCATTCAAAAGTTTTATTTGAACCCTAAATGGTTCTCAAGTAGATTAACAAGAAAAGCTCATCCATTGTTTAAAAATGGCCTTTTTGCCTTTGTGCAGATTGCCATGTCTCATTTTCGATTAATTGAAAATTATACTTTTTTTCAAAGTATCTCTTTTTCAAACAAGCATTGCAGAGCTGGCCACAATTTAAATTTAATCCCCCTGAAAAGATAGAACAAATAATATGGCTGAACTCAAATGTGCTGGTTGATAAAATACCTGTATTTATGGGAAAGATGTTTTGAAAAGGGTATTTTGTTCTTAAATGATATTGTAAATTGTAATGGTAGAGTTATGTCCTTCATGGAGTTATCAGAATTGTACAGGAAGGTCTGCTCAATCCAAGAGTACAACCAATTGATTACAGAATTACCACAAAAATGGTGGTGGCAGCGGGAGGAGGTAGGGAACTGGTCTGTCTGCCCAACATAAATGATCAAAACTGGCAGAGGAATAAAAATAGCATAAATAGGAAAGTATACCAGTTTCATTTGAGGACCAGGATGTTGACAACTGCCATATAGATTGCAAAATAGTTGGGAAGAGATTTTTTTGTACCGATTCCATGGTACAGGGTGTTTGAGTTGATATATAAAACAACGCATGATTCAAGACTTTGTGCTTTCCAGCTAAAATTATTATACTGTGGGAGGGGTCTCGAATGGTTGAGGGACAACTATTGGGGAACTGTGGGGGGGATCTTGGAGGGTTGAGGGACAGCTATTGGGGAACTGTGGGGGGATCTTGGAGGGTTCGGGTTTCACTAGATTGTGATCATGAAAAACGAAACTGACATTTTATATCACTATCATGCACACGCACCCTCACACATAAGGATGGCTCTGTTGCAGAAAGACTGATACATGTTTGATAGTGTCTTGATGCTGTATTGTTTGTCCTTCATGTTCTAATACTTTAATGTTACTCCTTCCTTGTGTTTTTTTTGTAATAAATAATAAAATAAAAAAGGAAACACCCTCACTACGCTGATCCTCAACACTGGGGCCCCACAATGGTGCTCAGCCCCCTCCTGTACTCCCTGGACACGCACACCTCCAACTCAATCACAACAGTGGTAGGCCTGATTACCAACAAGGACGAGACAGCCTTCAGGGAGGAGGTGAGGGCCCTGGCTGAATGGTGCCAGGAAAATAACCTCTCCCTCAACAAAACAAAAAGGAGCTTATCGTGGACTTCAGGAAACAGCAGAGGGAGCACGCCCCCATCCACTGGGCCGCAGTGGAGACGGTAAAAAGCTTAAAGTTCCTCGGGATATACATCACAAACAATCTGAATGAAAAGGTTGAGAAGGCCATGGCAGGGTTGATGAAGTAAGAAGCGTTCATAAACCTAAAGGATATGGCCTGAATCATCAGCAAATCCCATCAATAAGGTAGCAGGGTTGTCACATGATTTACCAACATTGTGAGATATGAGTTTTAGGGTAAGGGCCTGTATCCACAAAGCATCTCTAGAAAATTGGCCCTGAGAATAGAGACATTTTACTCCTACTCTTACGGGTAAATATAAAAATGACAAAATTGCAGGACAAAATTGAGGCTATGATTAAGAAGTTGGAGCTCTTCTCTGTCTGCATTAACAAGGACAACACACAGGTCTATCCATCATTGTATGATTTTTTGTGTGCAAATAAACTCAAGCTCACGGACAATCTGATATAGCGAAGCACCTGAGTGAGTTGGGTGAGTAATTATGCAGGTACCTTCCCGAAACGGATGACACAAACAACTGGATTCGTTATCCCTTTCATGCCCTGCCTCCAGTCCACTTACCGATGTCTGAACAAGAGAGCCTCATCAAATTGCAACAAGCGGTTCTGTGAAAATGTTATTTAATCAGAATCCACTGCCAGATTTCTGGATTGGGCTGCGCTCAGAGTATCCTGCCTTTGCAAATTGTGCTGTTAAGACACTGATGCCCTTTGCAACCACGTACCTATGTGAGAGTGGATTCTCGGCCCTCACTAGCATGAAAACTAAATACAGGCACAGACTGTGTGTGGAAAATGATTTAAAACTGAGACTCTCTCCATTACAACCCAACATTACAGAGTTATGTGCATCCTTTCAAGCACATCCTTCTCATTATCCTGTGGTGAGTTATTCACCATTTTAGATGAACAAATAAACACTACTGTTCAATAGTTTGGGGTCACTTAGAAATGTCCTTGTTTTTGAAAAGAAAAGCACATTTGTCCATTAAAATAACATCAAATTGATCAGAAATACAGTGTAGACATTGTTAATGTTGTAAATGACTATTGTAGCTGGAAACGGCAGATTTTTTATGGAATATCTACATAGGCGTACAGAGGCCCATTATCAGCAACCATCACTCCTGTGTTCCAATGGCACGTTGTGTTAGCTAATCCAAGTTGATCATTTTAAAAGGCTAATTGATCATTAGAAAACCCTTTTGTAATTATGTTAGCACAGCTGAAAACTGTTGTCCTAATTAAAGAAGCAATAAAACATTTCTAAGTGACCCCAAACTTTTGAACGGTAGTGTAGTTTTATATGTAAGATGGTTAAATAAAGAGCAAAATGATTGATTATTATTATATTATTATTTGTGCCCTGGTCCTATAAGAGCTCTGTCACTTCCCACAAGCCACGTTGTGCCAAAAACTCACACGAATTCTTATGTTTAATAAATGTATTGTATAGTGTGTGTGTGTGGCAGGCTTACAATGTCAAAAAACAACATTTGAGAATGCGCTGACCCTGGTGCTAGAGGGGGTACGGCAGCTGGAGGTTGAATGTTTGAAGGGGTACGGGACTAGAAAATCTTTGGGAACCACTACAATAGAGGGTGATTTGGTCATTAGACTGCAGGAAAGGAGTACATTGGGCATGCCTAGAAGTTGGGCAATTGACAGCAGTGGTGGAAAAAGTACCCAATTTTCATACTTGAGTAAAGATACCTTAATAGCAAATGACTCAAGTAAAGGTCACCCAGTAAAATACTACTTGAGTGGAAGTCTACAAGTATTTGGTTTCCTAAGGACTTCGAAGTGAGGCGACCATCTGGCGCCGACAAAGATGGTCACCTCGCCTCCTTAGGAAACTATACAGTATTTTGTTTTTATATGTATTATTTCTTACATTGTTAGACCAGAAAATCTCAAGTGTTATTACATACAGCCGGGAAGAACTACTGGATATAAAAGCGACGTCAACTCACCAACATTACAACCAGGAAACAACTTTCCCGAAGCGGATCCTCTGTTTGGACCACCATCCAGGAAAAAAAGACAAAACAACGGCGCCGTAGAAGGGGCAGACGGAGCGGCCTCCTGGTCAGGCTCCGTACACGTGAGGGGCAGACAGAGCGGCCTCCTGGTCAGGCTCCGTAGACGTGCACATCATCCACCGCTACTACTCGCTAATGTCCAGTCTCTTGACAAGGTAGACGAAATTCAAGCAAGGGTTGCCTTCCAGAGAGAGATCAGAGATTGTAACATTCTCTGTTTCACGGAAACATGGCTCTCTCGAGATATGTTGTCAGAATCGGTTCAGCCACCGGGCTTCTCCATGCATCGCACCGACAGAGATAAACACCTCTGGGAAGGGCTGGGGTGTATGCTTCATGATTAACGACTCATGGTGTAATCATAACAACATACAGGAACTCAAATCATTCTGCTCTCACCAGACCTAGAATTCCTTACAAATGCCGGCCATATTACCTCCCAAGAGAATTCTCGTCAGTTATCGTCACAGCTGTGTACATTCTGGAAACCATATATCCTGAGGCTGCATTTATTTATAACCCAAGAAGGCAAAGATAACTGAACTAAATGACTACCGCCCCGTAGCACTCACTTCTGTCATCATGAAGTGCTTTGAGAGACTAGTCAAGGATTATATCACCTCCACCTTACCAGCCACCCTAGACCCACTTCAGTTGGCATACAGCCCCAACAGGTCCACAGACGACGCAATCACCGTCACAACGCACACTGCTCTATCCCATCTGGACAAGAGGATTACCAACATAAGAATTCTGTTCATTGACTACAGTTCACCCAGGTGGTGAAGGTAGGAAACAACATCTCCACCCCGCTGATCCTCAACACAGGGGCCCCACAAGGGTGAGTGTTCAGCACCCTCCTGTACTCCCTGTTCACCCACGACTGCGTGGCCATGCATGCAACTCAATCATCAAGTTTGCAGACGACACAGACAGCCTATAGGGAGGTGGTGAGGGCTCTGGGAGTGTGATGTCAGGAAAACAACCACTCACTCAACAAAACAAAGGAGATGATCGTGGACTTCAGGAAACAGCAGAGGGAGCACCCCCCTATCCACATTGACAGTAGTGGAGAAGGTGGAAAGTTTTAAGTTCCTCGGCGTCACATCACGGACAAACTGAAATGGTCCACCCACACAGACAGTGTGGTGAAGGCGGCGCAACAGCGCCTCTTCACCCTCAGGAGGCTGAAGAAATTTGGCTTGTCATCCTGACAAACTTTTACAGATGCACAAATCGAGAGCATCCTGCCGGGCTGTATTACAGCATTAAAGCGGGGACCGAGAGACTGAAAAACAGCTTCTATCTCAAGGCCATCAGACTGCTAAACAGTAATCACTAACTCAGAGAAGCTGCTGCCTACATTGAGACCCAATCACTGGCCACTTTAATAAATGGATCACTAGTCACTTTAAATAATGTTTACATATCTTACATTAATCATATCACATGTATATACTGTATTTTATACCATCTACTGCATCTTGCCTATGCCACTTGGCCATCGCTCATCCATATACTTATATGTACATATTCTCATTCACCCCTTTAGATGTGTATTCGGTAGTTGTTGGGGAATTGTTAGATTACTTGTTAGATATTACTGAACTGTCAGAACCAGAAGCATTGCTACACTCGCAATAACATGTCATTTGATTTGAATGTACTTAAGGATCAAAAGTAAAAGGATAAATCATTTTTTATTCCTTTTATTAAGCAAACCAGACGACATAATATTCTTGTTTTAAAAAAGATGTATGGATAGCCAGGGGCACAGTTGCACTCAGACATAATTTACAACAAAAAAAAGCATGTGTATTTAGTGAGTCAGTGTAACGCCCTGGCCATAGAGAGGGGTTTTTGTTCTTTATTTTGGTTAGGCCAGGGTGTTACATTGGGTGGGCGTTCTATGTTTTGGTATTTCTTTGTTTTGGGCCGTGTGTGTGTGGCTCCCAATCAGGCACAGCTGAAGCTCGTTGCTGCTGATTGGGAGTCACACATAAGGAGCATGTTTTTCCTTTGGGTTTTGTGGGTAATTGTTTCTGTCAGTGTTTTGTACCAGACAGGACTGTTTGCTGTCGGTTTACTCTTTTCTTGTTTTGTATAGTGTTCATGTTGTTTATATTAAATTCTAATAATGAACACTAACTCCGCTGCACCTTGGTCCACTTCTTCAGACGACAGCCGTTACAGAATTACCCACCACCAAGGGACCAAGCAGCGGAAGAGGGAGGTCCGGGCAATGGAGGAGACGCCGGCCAGCAGACGGGGTCGCTGGCGTCGGTCGAGGAAGCCCGGAAGACACCCCCAAGAAAATTTTGGGGGGGGGCTAATGGGGTGGTCCGGAAGGGCAGAGGAGGAGCCCAGACCACTGCTCTCGTGGGGGATGACGGCAGAGGAGGAGACGGAGATGAGGTGGTTTATTGAGGACCTGCTGAAGGAAGATCTGGAGGAGGAGCCATGGGATGCAGAGTTGCGCGCTGTGTCGCCAGTGCGTCCGCACAGCCCGGTGCGTCCGGTGGACATGCCCAGCACATGCCGTGCTAGGAAGGGCATCCAGCCAGGACGAGTGGCAAAACCGGCTCCACGCTTCAGTTCACCAGTGCGTGTCCACAGTCCTGTCCGGCCCGTCCCTGCTCCCCGCACCAAGCCCAAGGGGCGTGTCCACAGTCCTGTCCGGCCCGTCCCTGCTCCCCGCACCAAGCCCAAGGTGCGTGTCCCCAGCCCTGCCAGTCAACAGTCGTCAGAGCTGCCCGCCAGTCAACAGTCGTCAGAGCTGCCCGCCAGTCAACAGTCGCCAGAGCTGCCCGCCAGTCAACAGTCGCCAGAGCTGCCCGCCAGTCAACAGTCGCCAGAGAGGTCAGACTGCGCTGAACTGCCGGAGTGGCCAGACTGCGCTGAACTGCCGGAGTGGCCAGACTGCGCTGAACTGCCGGAGTGGCCAGACTGCGCTGAACTGCCGGAGTGGCCAGACTGCGCTGAACTGCCAGAGTGGCCAGGGACGCCCGCCAGCCCGGTGAGTCCTGTGCCTACGCCTAGGGACAGGCCTCTGTCATGTCTCCCCAGCCTGGTGAATCCTGGGTCAGTGCCGTCGGAGCAGCCAGGGTCGCCCGCCAGCCGGGCGCAACCATCGCCGCCCGCCAGCCGGGCGCAGCCAGGGTCGCCCGCCAGCCGGGCGCAACCATCGCCGGCCGCCAGCCGGGCGCAACAAGGGTCGCCCGCCAGCCGGGCGCAACCATCGCCGCCCGCCAGCCGGGCGCAGTCAGCGTCGCCCACCAGACCTTCGGCGCGGCCAGGTGCGCCACCTAAGAGGGCGACGTCAAGGGTGGAGCAGAGGCCACGTCCCGCACCTGAGCCGCCGCCGTAAGAAGGCCCACCCGGACCCTCCCCTTCAGAGTCAGGTTTTGCGGCCGGAGTCCGCACCTTTGGGGGGGGGTACTGTAACGCCCTGGCCATAGAGAGGGGTTTTTGTTCTTTATTTTGGTTAGGCCAGGGTGTTACATTGGGTGGGCGTTCTATGTTCCTTTTTCTATGTTTTGGTACTTCTTTGTTTTGGGCCGTGTGTGTGGCTCCCAATCAGGCACAGCTGAAGCTCGTTGCTGCTGATTGGGAGTCACACATAAGGAGCATGTTTTTCCTTTGGGTTTTGTGGGTAATTGTTTCTGTCAGTGTTTTGTACCAGACAGGACTGTTTGCTGTCGGTTTACTCTTTTCTTGTTTTGTATAGTGTTCACGTTGTTTATATTAAATTCTAATAATGAACACTAACTCCGCTGCACCTTGGTCCACTTCTTCAGACGACAGCCGTTACAGTCAGCCAGATCAGAGGCAGTAGGGATGAGTACTTTTGAGTGTCAGGGAAAATGTAAGGAGTAAAAAGTACATTATTTTCTATAGGAATATTCGTGGAGTAAAAGTAAAAATTGTCAAAAATATAAATAAAGATACTTTAAAGTACTACTTAAGTCTTTTTTTGTATTTTCACTTAAGTACTTTACACCAATGATTGACAGCATCTTGGGCCTATGCGTTTGGTGATGACAGACCTTTCAAACGATCGGCGTGTGACTTGATGCCTACTGTGCCAAAAGCGATTTAGAGTTGTTGAACTGAACTAAAGAGACAAATGTTTTTAATATAAACAGTTAGCAAAATTCTACATTCAACAACCATTTTCATGATTCAGGACAACATGCTTATCAACGTTCTTCAGGATTATGCACGACAACATATTCGGCAAGAATTAAGAGAAGGCAAAGTGATGTGTCAGGCGAAAATAGGAAAGGTTTCAGCAACATTTTAAAAGACCCATAAACTGGGGTTGTCTGAAGAGCTCATTCTCCCTGAACCAGTTTGGAGTTGACCCTGTGGCAGTAAGACTGGACGAGGAAAACTGATCTCATCCCCAGGTCAGTAGCATACGTGTGTGTGTGTGTGTGTGTGTGTGTTTTAGGGTACTGCGATGTGTGTGTGATTTAGAACAATCTTTTAATGGGCACCAGTAGAGGCAGAGGACTTAACCATCCTGTCCATTTCGATCTGAAAGAAATGCTGACTACTACTGCTTCTCACACACACAGCCTTTTGTCTTCTCACATGCTTGATCACCCATTATTTTGCTCCCACACACAGAACAAAATCATCTCCTCACTGAATGAATATTACATGAACAAAACACCTCGTAGATTAGCCTAATGCAATCCTTCTAGAAATGACTCTGTCAATTAAAACATTGTCACCATTAGTCAAGTAGGACAACAAGGGGGGGAAGAGAGAGAAGGAGAGAGCGAGACGGGGGGGGTAAAGAGAGAGACGGGGGGGTAAAGAGAGAAGGAGAGAGACGGGGGGGTAAAGAGACGGGGGGGGTAAAGAGAGAGACGGGGGGGGGTAAAGAGAGAGACGGGGGGGTAAAGAGAGGAGAGAGACGGGGGGTAAAGAGAGAGACGGGGGGGTAAAGAGAGAAGGAGAGAGACGGGGGGGTAAAGAGAGAGACGTGGGGGTAAAGAGAGAGACGGGGGGGTAAAGAGAGAAGGAGAGAGACGGGGGGGTAAAGAGAGGAGAGAGACGGGGGGGTAAAGAGAGGAGAGAGACGGGGGGGAAAGAGAGAAGGAGAGAGACGGGGGGGTAAAGAGAGGAGAGAGACGGGGGGGGTAAAGAGAGAAGGAGAGAGACGGGGGGGGTAAAGAGAGAAGGAGAGAGACGGGGGGGGGTAAGAGAGAAGGAGAGAGACGGGGGGGTAAAGAGAGGAGAGAGACGGGGGGGGTAAAGAGAGAAGGAGAGAGACGGGGGGGGTAAAGAGAGAAGGAGAGAGACGGGGGGGGGTAAAGAGAGAAGGAGAGAGATGGGGGGGTAAAGAGAGAAGGAGAGAGACGGGAGGGGGTAAAGAGAGAAGGAGAGAGACGGGGGGGGTAAAGAGAGAAGGAGAGAGACGGGGGGGGGTAAAGAGAGAAGGAGAGAGACGGGAGGGGGTAAAGAGAGAAGGAGAGAGACGGAGGGGGTAAAGAGAGAAGGAGAGAGACGGGGGGGGGTAAAGAGAGAAGGAGAGAGACGGGGGGGGGGGGTAAAGAGAGAAGGAGAGAGACGGGGGGGGGTTAAAGAGAGAAGGATAGAGACGGGGGGGTAAAGAGAGAAGGAGAGAGACGGGGGGGGTAAAGAGAGAAGGAGAGAGACGGGGGGGGGAAAAGAGAGAAGGAGAGAGACGGGGGGGCAAAGAGAGAAGGAGAGAGACGGGGGGGGCAAAGAGAGAAGGAGAGAGACGGGGGGGGGGCAAAGAGAGAAGGAGAGAGACGGGGGGGGCAAATAGAGAAGGAGAGAGACGGGGGGGCAAATAGAGAAGGAGAGAGACGGGGGGGGCAAATAGAGAAGGAGAGAGACGGGGGGGCAAATAGAGAAGGAGAGAGACGGGGGGGTTAAATAGAGAAGGAGAGAGACGGGGGGGTTAAATAGCGAAGGAGAGAGACGGGAGGGTAAAGAGAGGAGAGAGACGGGGGGGGTAAAGAGAAGGAGAGAGACGGGGGGGTAAAGAGAAGGAGAGAGACGGGGGGGTAAAGAGAGAAGGAGAGAGACGGGGGGGGTAAAGAGAGAAGGAGAGAGACGGGGGGGTGTAAAGAGAGAAGGAGAGAGAAAGAGAGACGGGGGGTAAAGAGAGAAGGAGAGAGAGAGAGACGGGGGGGTAAAGAGAGAAGGAGAGAGAGAGACGGGGGTAGAGAGAGACGGGGGGGTAAAGAGAGAAGGAGAGAGAGACGGGGGGGTAAAGAGAGAAGGAGAGAGAAAAAGGCCATGTCAGTCTTGCCTGACGACTCACACTAAATTCTTCAGCTGTGCGGGTGTCGGCTAGTGCCTGTTAACAGTTGATCTGATTGTTCGTGGGCCTCCCAAGTGGCACAGTGGTCTAAGGCTGAGAGATCCTGGTTCGAGTCCAGGCTCTGTCGCAGCCGGCCACGGCGCACAATTGGCCCAGCGTCATCCGGGTTCGGGGAGGGTTTGGCCGGCAGGGATGTTCTTGTCCCATCGCGTACTAGCGATTCCTGCGGCAGGCCGGGTGCATGCACACTGGCACGGTCACCAGGTGTACGGTGTTTCCTCCGACACATTGGTGCGGCTGGCTTCCGGGTTAAGCGGGCAAGAAGCAGTGCGGCTTGGTTGTGTTTCAGAGGACGCATGGCTCTCGACCTTCACCTCTCCTGAGTCCGTACGGGAGTTGCAGCGATGGGACAAGACTGTAACTACCAATTGGAAACCACAAAATTGGGGAGAAAAAGGGGTAAAAAACATATCTTTTTTTTAATTACTTGTTCGCTACAGACTTTAGTCTGAATCAGATTGTCATTTGTGGTGAAAACAAAGTCATCAGCGATTGGATCACCTCTAACCAATAGTACCAAGTGCGGAGAACAAGAAAAAAAAAAACGAACATCCGTGGGCGTAGCGAATCGTTTGGCCAGAGCAAGGAGTCCGTCTAGCCAGGTCAAAGAGGACAATGAGTCTATTCAGAAAAACAAAACATCTTTAATAATGGAGACTCTCGTTGAACATCAGTAATAATAACCCGCTCTCTGAAATAAAACCTGTCGGATGGTAGCAGCTAATATAACAGCCTCGGGACATGCTCCAACTGTCCCTTAAAAAGTCAAGGTAACGCAAACGTCTACAGTCTGTACAGTTGTAGAATATCTAAAGAGACATTATAGAGATGGAACAGCATTATAGAGAGACACCTATTTTAGAGACATTCCACATGATTTAAATGAATCCTTTACCTTTGAATTGAGGGAGTAAACAGAGGATTTCTAATCTTGTGTTTTGCAGTCAAACATAAATCCTCTAAATTATAACTAGGGTTTATAAAGTGCTGTTTAATCTGTACTCGGGAAAAGGTTGTGTTTGTTTACATGACATTCGCCAAGACATAATTACTACAAATCGCAAAACAATAAATATACAAGATTATAACTCCCATCGCCTAATAATACCCATGATGCATTGCGGAGAGCCGTCCATGGAAAGCATCTTAGGACAAACTGTGCCGCGTCAGCACCTCAAATGGCACCCTATTCCCTATGTAGTGCACTACACTTGACCAGGCCCGTAAGAAGACCCATAGGGCCCTGGTCTAAAGTAGTGCACTACATAGGGAATAGGGTGCCATTCACCATAGGGCCCTGGTCTAAAGTAGTGCACTACATAGGGAATAGGGTGCCATTCCCCATAGGGCCCTGGTCTAAAGTAGTGCACTACATAGGGAATAGGGTGCCATTCCCCATAGAGCCCTGGTCTAAAGTAGTGCACTACATAGGGAATAGTGTGCCATTTGGGATGAAAGAACCATATTGTAGTAACATGATTATGTCTACGCCAGAGCTGATGTCATAATGAGTTTGTTGTCTTTAATTGGTGTGAACAGATATGAGTTATAACGCCTATTGTTGCCAATGAACTCTTTTTAATCCAGGAGAGCGAGACAGAGCCAGAGAGAGAGAGAGCCAGAGAGAGAGAGAGCCAGAGAGAGAGAGCCAGAGAGAGAGAGCCAGAAGACGTCATCGACGGTTAGAGTTGTGTGGAGGAGCAGAGTAAGCACCCTTTCGTCACATGAATACACACACTTCCATTCTCACACCTGCCCAAGCACACACACACATCCCTCCCATCCTTAATGCTGCTTGGGCATGGCGAAGTCCCATGCGGTGTCTTGGGCACACTTCACCATGGCTCGTACCAACCGCGTGAAACCCATGTCTTTAGGCTTCTCTAGACCTCGCATCAGACGCTGCTTCATTATGGCAATAAACTCTTTATTACTCAGTTCTCCATTACCTAGGGGGAGGGAGAGAAGGAGGGAGGTAGGGGGGGATGGGGGAGGAGGAATGGGGAGAGAGGTAGGGGGAAGGGGAAGGAGGAATGGGGAGAGAGGTAGGGGGATGGGGAAGGAGGGAGGTAGGGGGGGGATGGGGAGGAGGAATGGGGAGAGAGGTAGGGAGAGGAGGAGGAGAGAGGGAGGTAAAGAGGATGCAGAGAGAGGAGTGTGTGAGAGTTGTATTAGTTAACAAAATATATTGAGAGAAAGTCTCGCATTAATATACACATGGAACAATGAAGAATATCAAACACCTGCTCACCATCGCAGTCGAACAGAGCGAACACGACGTCACACACATGATCAGACAGCTCCACTTTAGCCACCGTACGAGCTACCTGCTTCATCGTGGCTGAGAGAGAGATGAAGAGGAGAGAGGGATAGAAGGACAGAAAGAGAATCTTAAATACAATGTCTCAGTGTTATATACCCCTCCCCTCGAAAAAAAGGGATATGTGGTTGTCTCTCCTAGCTATCTGAAGATGAATACACTAACTGTGACTGTGGTTGTCTCTCCTAGCTATCTGAAGATGAATACACTAACTGTGACTGTGGTTGTCTCTCCTAGCTATCTGAAGATGAATACACTAACTGTGGTATGTGGTTGTCTCTCCTAGCTATCTGAAGATGAATACACTAACTGTGATATGTGGTTGTCTCTCCTAGCTATCTGAAGATGAATACACTAACTGTGGTATGTGGTTGTCTCTCCTAGCTATCTGAAGATGAATACACTAACTGTGACTGTGATATGTGGTTGTCGCTCCAAGCTATCTGAAGATAAATACACTAACTGTGACTGTGGTTGTCTCTCCTAGCTATCTGAAGATGAACACACTAACTGTGATATGTGGTTGTCTCTCCTAGCTATCTGAAGATGAATACACTAACTGTGACTGTGGTATGTGGTTGTCTCTCCTAGCTATCTGAAGATGAATACACTAACTGTGACTGTGATATGTGGTTGTCTCTCCTAGCTATCTGAAGATGAATACACTAACTGTGACTGTGGTTGTCACTCCTAGCTATCTGAAGATGAATACACTAACTGTGACTGTGGTTGTCTCTCCTAGCTATCTGAAGATGAATACACTAACTGTGATATGTGGTTGTCTCTCCTAGCTATCTGAAGATGAATACACTAACTGTGACTGTGACTGTGACTGTGGTATGTGGTTGTCTCTCCTAGCTATCTGAAGATGAATACACTAACTGTGACTGTGGTATGTGGTTGTCTCTCCTAGCTATCTGAAGATGAATACACTAACTGTGACTGTGGTTGTCTCTCCTAGCTATCTGAAGATGAATACACTAACTGTGATATGTGGTTGTCTCTCCTAGCTATCTGAAGATGAATACACTAACTGTGACTGTGACTGTGGTATGTGGTTGTCTCTCCTAGCTATCTGAAGATGAATACACTAACTGTGACTGTGGTATGTGGTTGTCTCTCCTAGCTATCTGAAGATGAATACACTAACTGTGACTGTGATATGTGGTTGTCTCTCCTAGCTATCTGAAGATGAATACACTAACTGTGACTGTGGTTGTCACTCCTAGCTATCTGAAGATGAATACACTAACTGTGACTGTGATATGTTGTTGTCTCTCCTAGCTATCTGAAGATGAATACACTAACTGTGGTATGTGGTTGTCTCTCCTAGCTATCTGAAGATGAATACACTAACTGTGACTGTGATATGTGGTTGTCTCTCCTAGCTATCTGAAGATGAATACACTAACTGTGATATGTGGTTGTCTCTCCTAGCTATCTGAAGATGAATACACTAACTGTGGTATGTGGTTGTCTCTCCTAGCTATCTGAAGATGAATACACTAACTGTGACAGTGATATGTGGTTGTCTCTCCTAGCTATCTGAAGATGAATACACTAACTGTGGTATGTGGTTGTCTCTCCTAGCTATCTGAAGATGAATACACTAACTGTGACTGTGATATGTGGTTGTCGCTCCAAGCTATCTGAAGATAAATACACTAACTGTGACTGTGGTTGTCTCTCCTAGCTATCTGAAGATGAATACACTAACTGTGATATGTGGTTGTCTCTCCTAGCTATCTGAAGATGAATACACTAACTGTGACTGTGACTGTGACTGTGGTATGTGGTTGTCTCTCCTAGCTATCTGAAGATGAATACACTAACTGTGACTGTGGTTGTCTCTCCTAGCTATCTGAAGATGAATACACTAACTGTGATATGTGGTTGTCTCTCCTAGCTATATGAAGATGAATACACTAACTGTGACTGTGACTGTGGTATGTGGTTGTCTCTCCTAGCTATCTGAAGATGAATACACTAACTGTGACTGTGGTATGTGGTTGTCTCTCCTAGCTATCTGAAGATGAATACACTAACTGTGACTGTGATATGTGGTTGTCTCTCCTAGCTATCTGAAGATGAATACACTAACTGTGACTGTGGTTGTCACTCCTAGCTATTTGAAGATGAATACACTAACTGTGACTGTGGTTGTCTCTCCTAGCTATCTGAAGATGAATACACTAACTGTGATATGTGGTTGTCTCTCCTAGCTATCTGAAGATGAATACACTAACTGTGATATGTGGTTGTCTCTCCTAGCTATCTGAAGATGAATACACTAACTGTGACTGTGATATGTGGTTGTCTCTCCTAGCTATCTGAAGATGAATACACTAACTGTGATATGTGGTTGTCTCTCCTAGCTATCTGAAGATGAATACACTAACTGTGACTGTGGTTGTCTCTCCTAGCTATCTGAAGATGAATACACTAATTGTGATATGTGGTTGTCTCTCCTAGCTATCTGAAGATGAATACACTAACTGTGACTGTGACTGTGGTAGTCTCTCCTAGCTATCTGAAGATGAATACACTAACTGTGACTGTGGTATGTGGTTGTCTCTCCTAGCTATCTGAAGATGAATACACTAACTGTGACTGTGATATGTGGTTGTCTCTCCTAGCTATCTGAAGAGGAATACACTAACTGTGACTGTGGTTGTCACTCCTAGCTATCTGAAGATGAATACACTAACTGTGACTGTGATATGTTGTTGTCTCTCCTAGCTATCTGAAGATGAATACACTAACTGTGGTATGTGGTTGTCTCTCCTAGCTATCTGAAGATGAATACACTAACTGTGACTGTGATATGTGGTTGTCTCTCCTAGCTATCTGAAGATGAATACACTAACTGTGATATGTGGTTGTCTCTCCTAGCTATCTGAAGATGAATACACTAACTGTGACTGTGATATGTGGTTGTCGCTCCAAGCTATCTGAAGATAAATACACTAACTGTGACTGTGGTTGTCTCTCCTAGCTATCTGAAGATGAATACACTAACTGTGATATGTGGTTGTCTCTCCTAGCTATCTGAAGATGAATACACTAACTGTGACTGTGGTTGTCACTCCTAGCTATCTGAAGATGAATACACTAACTGTGACTGTGGTTGTCTCTCCTAGCTATCTGAAGATGAATACACTAACTGTGATATGTGGTTGTCTCTCCTAGCTATCTGAAGATGAATACACTAACTGTGACTGTGACTGTGACTGTGGTATGTGGTTGTCTCTCCTAGCTATCTGAAGATGAATACACTAACTGTGACTGTGGTATGTGGTTGTCTCTCCTAGCTATCTGAAGATGAATACACTAACTGTGACTGTGATATGTGGTTGTCTCTCCTAGCTATCTGAAGATGAATACACTAACTGTGACTGTGGTTGTCACTCCTAGCTATCTGAAGATGAATACACTAACTGTGACTGCGGTATGTGGTTGTCTCTCCTAGCTATCTGAAGATGAATACACTAACTGTGACTGTGATATGTGGTTGTCTCTCCTAGCTATCTGAAGATGAATACACTAACTGTGAATTTGGTTGTCATTCCTAGCTATCTGAAGATGAATACACTAACTGTGACTGTGGTTGTCTCTCCTAGCTATCTGAAGATGAATACACTAACTGTGATATGTGGTTGTCTCTCCTAGCTATCTGAAGATGAATACACTAACTGTGACTGTGATATGTGGTTGTCTCTCCTAGCTATCTGAAGATGAATACACTAACTGTGATATGTGGTTGTCTCTCCTAGCTATCTGAAGATGAATACACTAACTGTGACTGTGGTTGTCTCTCCTAGCTATCTGAAGATGAATACACTAATTGTGATATGTGGTTGTCTCTCCTAGCTATCTGAAGATGAATACACTAATTGTGATATGTGGTTGTCTCTCCTAGCTATCTGAAGATGAATACACTAACTGTGACTGTGACTGTGGTAGTCTCTCCTAGCTATCTGAAGATGAATACACTAACTGTGACTGTGGTATGTGGTTGTCTCTCCTAGCTATCTGAAGATGAATACACTAACTGTGACTGTGATATGTGGTTGTCTCTCCTAGCTATCTGAAGATGAATACACTAACTGTGATATGTGGTTGTCTCTCCTAGCTATCTGAAGATGAATACACTAACTGTGACTGTGACTGTGGTATGTGGTTGTCTCTCCTAGCTATCTGAAGATGAATACACTAACTGTGACTGTGATATGTGGTTGTCTCTCCTAGCTATCTGAAGATGAATACACTAACTGTGACTGTGATATGTTGTTGTCTCTCCTAGCTATCTGAAGATGAATACACTAACTGTGGTATGTGGTTGTCTCTCCTAGCTATCTGAAGATGAATACACTAACTGTGACTGTGATATGTGGTTGTCTCTCCTAGCTATCTGAAGATGAATACACTAACTGTGATATGTGGTTGTCTCTCCTAGCTATCTGAAGATGAATACACTAACTGTGACTGTGATATGTGGTTGTCGCTCCAAGCTATCTGAAGATAAATACACTAACTGTGACTGTGGTTGTCTCTCCTAGCTATCTGAAGATGAATACACTAACTGTGATATGTGGTTGTCTCTCCTAGCTATCTGAAGATGAATACACTAACTGTGACTGTGGTTGTCACTCCTAGCTATCTGAAGATGAATACACTAACTGTGACTGTGGTTGTCTCTCCTAGCTATCTGAAGATTAATACACTAACTGTGATATGTGGTTGTCTCTCCTAGCTATCTGAAGATGAATACACTAACTGTGACTGTGGTATGTGGTTGTCTCTCCTAGCTATCTGAAGATGAATACACTAACTGTGACTGTGATATGTGGTTGTCTCTCCTAGCTATCTGAAGATGAATACACTAACTGTGACTGTGGTTGTCACTCCTAGCTATCTGAAGATGAATACACTAACTGTGACTGCGGTATGTGGTTGTCTCTCCTAGCTATCTGAAGATGAATACACTAACTGTGACTGTGATATGTGGTTGTCTCTCCTAGCTATCTGAAGATGAATACACTAACTGTGACTGTGGTTGTCACTCCTAGCTATCTGAAGATGAATACACTAACTGTGACTGTGGTTGTCTCTCCTAGCTATCTGAAGATGAATACACTAACTGTGATATGTGGTTGTCTCTCCTAGCTATCTGAAGATGAATACACTAACTGTGACTGTGATATGTGGTTGTCTCTCCTAGCTATCTGAAGATGAATACACTAACTGTGATATGTGGTTGTCTCTCCTAGCTATCTGAAGATGAATACACTAACTGTGACTGTGGTTGTCTCTCCTAGCTATCTGAAGATGAATACACTAATTGTGATATGTGGTTGTCTCTCCTAGCTATCTGAAGATGAATACACTAATTGTGATATGTGGTTGTCTCTCCTAGCTATCTGAAGATGAATACACTAACTGTGATATGTGGTTGTCTCTCCTAGCTATCTGAAGATGAATACACTAACTGTGATATGTGGTTGTCTCTCCTAGCTATCTGAAGATGAATACACTAACTGTGATATGTGGTTGTCTCTCCTAGCTATCTGAAGATGAATACACTAACTGTGACTGTGACTGTGACTGTGGTTGTCTCTCCTAGCTATCTGAAGATGAATACACTAACTGTGACTGTGGTATGTGGTTGTCTCTCCTAGCTATCTGAAGATGAATACACTAACTGTGACTGTGGTTGTCACTCCTAGCTATCTGAAGATGAATACACTAACTGTGACTGTGGTTGTCTCTCCTAGCTATCTGAAGATGAATACACTAACTGTGACTGTGACTGTGACTGTGACTGTGGTATGTGGTTGTCTCTCCTAGCTATCTGAAGATGAATACACTAACTGTGACTGTGGTATGTGGTTGTCTCTCCTAGCTATCTGAAGATGAATACACTAACTGTGACTGTGATATGTGGTTGTCTCTCCTAGCTATCTGAAGATGAATACACTAACTGTGACTGTGGTTGTCACTCCTAGCTATCTGAAGATGAATACACTAACTGTGACTGTGGTTGTCTCACCTAGCTATCTGAAGATGAATACACTAACTGTGATATGTGGTTGTCTCTCCTAGCTATCTGAAGATGAATACACTAACTGTGACTGTGATATGTGGTTGTCTCTCCTAGCTATCTGAAGATGAATACACTAACTGTGACTGTGGTTGTCACTCCTAGCTATCTGAAGATGAATACACTAACTGTGATATGTGGTTGTCTCTCCTAGCTATCTGAAGATGAATACACTAACTGTGACTGTGATATGTGGTTGTCTCTCCTAGCTATCTGAAGATGAATACACTAACTGTGATATGTGGTTGTCTCTCCTAGCTATCTGAAGATGAATACACTAACTGTGACTGTGGTTGTCTCTCCTAGCTATCTGAAGATGAATACACTAATTGTGATATGTGGTTGTCACTCCTAGCTATTTGAAGATGAATACACTAACTGTGACTGTGGTTGTCTCTCCTAGCTATCTGAAGATGAATACACTAACTGTGATATGTGGTTGTCTCTCCTAGCTATCTGAAGATGAATACACTAACTGTGATATGTGGTTGTCTCTCCTAGCTATCTGAAGATGAATACACTAACTGTGACTGTGATATGTGGTTGTCTCTCCTAGCTATCTGAAGATGAATACACTAACTGTGACTGTGGTTGTCACTCCTAGCTATCTGAAGATGAATACACTAACTGTGACTGTGGTTGTCTCTCCTAGCTATCTGAAGATGAATACACTAACTGTGATATGTGGTTGTCTCTCCTAGCTATCTGAAGATGAATACACTAACTGTGACTGTGACTGTGGTATGTGGTTGTCACTCCTAGCTATCTGAAGATGAATACACTAACTGTGACTGCGGTATGTGGTTGTCTCTCCTAGCTATCTGAAGATGAATACACTAACTGTGACTGTGATATGTGGTTGTCTCTCCTAGCTATCTGAAGATGAATACACTAACTGTGACTGTGGTTGTCACTCCTAGCTATCTGAAGATGAATACACTAACTGTGACTGTGGTTGTCTCTCCTAGCTATCTGAAGATGAATACACTAACTGTGATATGTGGTTGTCTCTCCTAGCTATCTGAAGATGAATACACTAACTGTGACTGTGATATGTGGTTGTCTCTCCTAGCTATCTGAAGATGAATACACTAACTGTGATATGTGGTTGTCTCTCCTAGCTATCTGAAGATGAATACACTAACTGTGACTGTGGTTGTCTCTCCTAGCTATCTGAAGATGAATACACTAATTGTGATATGTGGTTGTCTCTCCTAGCTATCTGAAGATGAATACACTAATTGTGATATGTGGTTGTCTCTCCTAGCTATCTGAAGATGAATACACTAACTGTGACTGTGACTGTGGTAGTCTCTCCTAGCTATCTGAAGATGAATACACTAACTGTGACTGTGGTATGTGGTTGTCTCTCCTAGCTATCTGAAGATGAATACACTAACTGTGACTGTGATATGTGGTTGTCTCTCCTAGCTATCTGAAGATGAATACACTAACTGTGATATGTGGTTGTCTCTCCTAGCTATCTGAAGATGAATACACTAACTGTGACTGTGACTGTGGTATGTGGTTGTCTCTCCTAGCTATCTGAAGATGAATACACTAACTGTGACTGTGATATGTGGTTGTCTCTCCTAGCTATCTGAAGATGAATACACTAACTGTGACTGTGATATGTTGTTGTCTCTCCTAGCTATCTGAAGATGAATACACTAACTGTGGTATGTGGTTGTCTCTCCTAGCTATCTGAAGATGAATACACTAACTGTGACTGTGATATGTGGTTGTCTCTCCTAGCTATCTGAAGATGAATACACTAACTGTGATATGTGGTTGTCTCTCCTAGCTATCTGAAGATGAATACACTAACTGTGACTGTGATATGTGGTTGTCGCTCCAAGCTATCTGAAGATAAATACACTAACTGTGACTGTGGTTGTCTCTCCTAGCTATCTGAAGATGAATACACTAACTGTGATATGTGGTTGTCTCTCCTAGCTATCTGAAGATGAATACACTAACTGTGACTGTGGTATGTGGTTGTCTCTCCTAGCTATCTGAAGATGAATACACTAACTGTGACTGTGATATGTGGTTGTCTCTCCTAGCTATCTGAAGATGAATACACTAACTGTGACTGTGGTTGTCACTCCTAGCTATCTGAAGATGAATACACTAACTGTGACTGCGGTATGTGGTTGTCTCTCCTAGCTATCTGAAGATGAATACACTAACTGTGACTGTGATATGTGGTTGTCTCTCCTAGCTATCTGAAGATGAATACACTAACTGTGACTGTGGTTGTCACTCCTAGCTATCTGAAGATGAATACACTAACTGTGACTGTGGTTGTCTCTCCTAGCTATCTGAAGATGAATACACTAACTGTGATATGTGGTTGTCTCTCCTAGCTATCTGAAGATGAATACACTAACTGTGACTGTGATATGTGGTTGTCTCTCCTAGCTATCTGAAGATGAATACACTAACTGTGATATGTGGTTGTCTCTCCTAGCTATCTGAAGATGAATACACTAACTGTGACTGTGGTTGTCTCTCCTAGCTATCTGAAGATGAATACACTAATTGTGATATGTGGTTGTCTCTCCTAGCTATCTGAAGATGAATACACTAATTGTGATATGTGGTTGTCTCTCCTAGCTATCTGAAGATGAATACACTAACTGTGATATGTGGTTGTCTCTCCTAGCTATCTGAAGATGAATACACTAACTGTGATATGTGGTTGTCTCTCCTAGCTATCTGAAGATGAATACACTAACTGTGATATGTGGTTGTCTCTCCTAGCTATCTGAAGATGAATACACTAACTGTGACTGTGACTGTGACTGTGGTTGTCTCTCCTAGCTATCTGAAGATGAATACACTAACTGTGACTGTGGTATGTGGTTGTCTCTCCTAGCTATCTGAAGATGAATACACTAACTGTGACTGTGGTTGTCACTCCTAGCTATCTGAAGATGAATACACTAACTGTGACTGTGGTTGTCTCTCCTAGCTATCTGAAGATGAATACACTAACTGTGACTGTGACTGTGACTGTGACTGTGGTATGTGGTTGTCTCTCCTAGCTATCTGAAGATGAATACACTAACTGTGACTGTGGTATGTGGTTGTCTCTCCTAGCTATCTGAAGATGAATACACTAACTGTGACTGTGATATGTGGTTGTCTCTCCTAGCTATCTGAAGATGAATACACTAACTGTGACTGTGGTTGTCACTCCTAGCTATCTGAAGATGAATACACTAACTGTGACTGTGGTTGTCTCACCTAGCTATCTGAAGATGAATACACTAACTGTGATATGTGGTTGTCTCTCCTAGCTATCTGAAGATGAATACACTAACTGTGACTGTGATATGTGGTTGTCTCTCCTAGCTATCTGAAGATGAATACACTAACTGTGACTGTGGTTGTCACTCCTAGCTATCTGAAGATGAATACACTAACTGTGATATGTGGTTGTCTCTCCTAGCTATCTGAAGATGAATACACTAACTGTGACTGTGATATGTGGTTGTCTCTCCTAGCTATCTGAAGATGAATACACTAACTGTGATATGTGGTTGTCTCTCCTAGCTATCTGAAGATGAATACACTAACTGTGACTGTGGTTGTCTCTCCTAGCTATCTGAAGATGAATACACTAATTGTGATATGTGGTTGTCACTCCTAGCTATTTGAAGATGAATACACTAACTGTGACTGTGGTTGTCTCTCCTAGCTATCTGAAGATGAATACACTAACTGTGATATGTGGTTGTCTCTCCTAGCTATCTGAAGATGAATACACTAACTGTGATATGTGGTTGTCTCTCCTAGCTATCTGAAGATGAATACACTAACTGTGACTGTGATATGTGGTTGTCTCTCCTAGCTATCTGAAGATGAATACACTAACTGTGACTGTGGTTGTCACTCCTAGCTATCTGAAGATGAATACACTAACTGTGACTGTGGTTGTCTCTCCTAGCTATCTGAAGATGAATACACTAACTGTGATATGTGGTTGTCTCTCCTAGCTATCTGAAGATGAATACACTAACTGTGACTGTGACTGTGGTATGTGGTTGTCACTCCTAGCTATCTGAAGATGAATACACTAACTGTGACTGCGGTATGTGGTTGTCTCTCCTAGCTATCTGAAGATGAATACACTAACTGTGACTGTGATATGTGGTTGTCTCTCCTAGCTATCTGAAGATGAATACACTAACTGTGACTGTGGTTGTCACTCCTAGCTATCTGAAGATGAATACACTAACTGTGACTGTGGTTGTCTCTCCTAGCTATCTGAAGATGAATACACTAACTGTGATATGTGGTTGTCTCTCCTAGCTATCTGAAGATGAATACACTAACTGTGACTGTGATATGTGGTTGTCTCTCCTAGCTATCTGAAGATGAATACACTAACTGTGATATGTGGTTGTCTCTCCTAGCTATCTGAAGATGAATACACTAACTGTGACTGTGGTTGTCTCTCCTAGCTATCTGAAGATGAATACACTAATTGTGATATGTGGTTGTCTCTCCTAGCTATCTGAAGATGAATACACTAATTGTGATATGTGGTTGTCTCTCCTAGCTATCTGAAGATGAATACACTAACTGTGACTGTGACTGTGGTAGTCTCTCCTAGCTATCTGAAGATGAATACACTAACTGTGACTGTGGTATGTGGTTGTCTCTCCTAGCTATCTGAAGATGAATACACTAACTGTGACTGTGATATGTGGTTGTCTCTCCTAGCTATCTGAAGATGAATACACTAACTGTGATATGTGGTTGTCTCTCCTAGCTATCTGAAGATGAATACACTAACTGTGACTGTGACTGTGGTATGTGGTTGTCTCTCCTAGCTATCTGAAGATGAATACACTAACTGTGACTGTGATATGTGGTTGTCTCTCCTAGCTATCTGAAGATGAATACACTAACTGTGACTGTGATATGTTGTTGTCTCTCCTAGCTATCTGAAGATGAATACACTAACTGTGGTATGTGGTTGTCTCTCCTAGCTATCTGAAGATGAATACACTAACTGTGACTGTGATATGTGGTTGTCTCTCCTAGCTATCTGAAGATGAATACACTAACTGTGATATGTGGTTGTCTCTCCTAGCTATCTGAAGATGAATACACTAACTGTGACTGTGATATGTGGTTGTCGCTCCAAGCTATCTGAAGATAAATACACTAACTGTGACTGTGGTTGTCTCTCCTAGCTATCTGAAGATGAATACACTAACTGTGATATGTGGTTGTCTCTCCTAGCTATCTGAAGATGAATACACTAACTGTGACTGTGGTATGTGGTTGTCTCTCCTAGCTATCTGAAGATGAATACACTAACTGTGACTGTGATATGTGGTTGTCTCTCCTAGCTATCTGAAGATGAATACACTAACTGTGACTGTGGTTGTCACTCCTAGCTATCTGAAGATGAATACACTAACTGTGACTGCGGTATGTGGTTGTCTCTCCTAGCTATCTGAAGATGAATACACTAACTGTGACTGTGATATGTGGTTGTCTCTCCTAGCTATCTGAAGATGAATACACTAACTGTGACTGTGGTTGTCACTCCTAGCTATCTGAAGATGAATACACTAACTGTGACTGTGGTTGTCTCTCCTAGCTATCTGAAGATGAATACACTAACTGTGATATGTGGTTGTCTCTCCTAGCTATCTGAAGATGAATACACTAACTGTGACTGTGATATGTGGTTGTCTCTCCTAGCTATCTGAAGATGAATACACTAACTGTGATATGTGGTTGTCTCTCCTAGCTATCTGAAGATGAATACACTAACTGTGACTGTGGTTGTCTCTCCTAGCTATCTGAAGATGAATACACTAATTGTGATATGTGGTTGTCTCTCCTAGCTATCTGAAGATGAATACACTAATTGTGATATGTGGTTGTCTCTCCTAGCTATCTGAAGATGAATACACTAACTGTGATATGTGGTTGTCTCTCCTAGCTATCTGAAGATGAATACACTAACTGTGATACGTGGTTGTCTCTCCTAGCTATCTGAAGATGAATACACTAACTGTGATATGTGGTTGTCTCTCCTAGCTATCTGAAGATGAATACACTAACTGTGACTGTGATATGTGGTTGTCTCTCCTAGCTATCTGAAGATGAATACACTAACTGTGACTGTGGTTGTCACTCCTAGCTATCTGAAGATGAATACACTAACTGTGACTGTGGTTGTCTCTCCTAGCTATCTGAAGATGAATACACTAACTGTGATATGTGGTTGTCTCTCCTAGCTATCTGAAGATGAATACACTAACTGTGACTGTGACTGTGACTGTGACTGTGGTATGTGGTTGTCTCTCCTAGCTATCTGAAGATGAATACACTAACTGTGACTGTGGTATGTGGTTGTCTCTCCTAGCTATCTGAAGATGAATACACTAACTGTGACTGTGATATGTGGTTGTCTCTCCTAGCTATCTGAAGATGAATACACTAACTGTGACTGTGGTTGTCACTCCTAGCTATCTGAAGATGAATACACTAACTGTGACTGTGGTTGTCTCACCTAGCTATCTGAAGATGAATACACTAACTGTGATATGTGGTTGTCTCTCCTAGCTATCTGAAGATGAATACACTAACTGTGACTGTGATATGTGGTTGTCTCTCCTAGCTATCTGAAGATGAATACACTAACTGTGACTGTGGTTGTCACTCCTAGCTATCTGAAGATGAATACACTAACTGTGATATGTGGTTGTCTCTCCTAGCTATCTGAAGATGAATACACTAACTGTGACTGTGATATGTGGTTGTCTCTCCTAGCTATCTGAAGATGAATACACTAACTGTGATATGTGGTTGTCTCTCCTAGCTATCTGAAGATGAATACACTAACTGTGACTGTGGTTGTCTCTCCTAGCTATCTGAAGATGAATACACTAATTGTGATATGTGGTTGTCACTCCTAGCTATTTGAAGATGAATACACTAACTGTGACTGTGGTTGTCTCTCCTAGCTATCTGAAGATGAATACACTAACTGTGATATGTGGTTGTCTCTCCTAGCTATCTGAAGATGAATACACTAACTGTGACTGTGATATGTGGTTGTCTCTCCTAGCTATCTGAAGATGAATACACTAACTGTGATATGTGGTTGTCTCTCCTAGCTATCTGAAGATGAATACACTAACTGTGACTGTGGTTGTCTCTCCTAGCTATCTGAAGATGAATACACTAATTGTGATATGTGGTTGTCTCTCCTAGCTATCTGAAGATGAATACACTAACTGTGACTGTGACTGTGACTGTGACTGTGGTATGTGGTTGTCTCTCCTAGCTATCTGAAGATGAATACACTAACTGTGACTGTGGTATGTGGTTGTCTCTCCTAGCTATCTGAAGATGAATACACTAACTGTGACTGTGATATGTGGTTGTCTCTCCTAGCTATCTGAAGATGAATACACTAACTGTGACTGTGGTTGTCACTCCTAGCTATCTGAAGATGAATACACTAACTGTGACTGTGGTTGTCTCACCTAGCTATCTGAAGATGAATACACTAACTGTGATATGTGGTTGTCTCTCCTAGCTATCTGAAGATGAATACACTAACTGTGACTGTGATATGTGGTTGTCTCTCCTAGCTATCTGAAGATGAATACACTAACTGTGACTGTGGTTGTCACTCCTAGCTATCTGAAGATGAATACACTAACTGTGATATGTGGTTGTCTCTCCTAGCTATCTGAAGATGAATACACTAACTGTGACTGTGATATGTGGTTGTCTCTCCTAGCTATCTGAAGATGAATACACTAACTGTGATATGTGGTTGTCTCTCCTAGCTATCTGAAGATGAATACACTAACTGTGACTGTGGTTGTCTCTCCTAGCTATCTGAAGATGAATACACTAATTGTGATATGTGGTTGTCTCTCCTAGCTATCTGAAGATGAATACACTAACTGTGACTGTGACTGTGGTAGTCTCTCCTAGCTATCTGAAGATGAATACACTAACTGTGACTGTGGTATGTGGTTGTCTCTCCTAGCTATCTGAAGATGAATACACTAACTGTGACTGTGATATGTGGTTGTCTCTCCTAGCTATCTGAAGAGGAATACACTAACTGTGACTGTGGTTGTCACTCCTAGCTATCTGAAGATGAATACACTAACTGTGACTGTGATATGTTGTTGTCTCTCCTAGCTATCTGAAGATGAATACACTAACTGTGGTATGTGGTTGTCTCTCCTAGCTATCTGAAGATGAATACACTAACTGTGACTGTGATATGTGGTGTTCTCTCCTAGCTATCTGAAGATGAATACACTAACTGTGATATGTGGTTGTCTCTCCTAGCTATCTGAAGATGAATACACTAACTGTGACTGTGATATGTGGTTGTCGCTCCAAGCTATCTGAAGATAAATACACTAACTGTGACTGTGGTTGTCTCTCCTAGCTATCTGAAGATGAATACACTAACTGTGATATGTGGTTGTCTCTCCTAGCTATCTGAAGATGAATACACTAACTGTGACTGTGGTTGTCACTCCTAGCTATCTGAAGATGAATACACTAACTGTGACTGTGGTTGTCTCTCCTAGCTATCTGAAGATGAATACACTAACTGTGATATGTGGTTGTCTCTCCTAGCTATCTGAAGATGAATACACTAACTGTGACTGTGACTGTGACTGTGGTATGTGGTTGTCTCTCCTAGCTATCTGAAGATGAATACACTAACTGTGACTGTGGTATGTGGTTGTCTCTCCTAGCTATCTGAAGATGAATACACTAACTGTGACTGTGATATGTGGTTGTCTCTCCTAGCTATCTGAAGATGAATACACTAACTGTGACTGTGGTTGTCACTCCTAGCTATCTGAAGATGAATACACTAACTGTGACTGCGGTATGTGGTTGTCTCTCCTAGCTATCTGAAGATTAATACACTAACTGTGACTGTGATATGTGGTTGTCTCTCCTAGCTATCTGAAGATGAATACACTAACTGTGACTGTGGTTGTCACTCCTAGCTATCTGAAGATGAATACACTAACTGTGACTGTGGTTGTCTCTCCTAGCTATCTGAAGATGAATACACTAACTGTGATATGTGGTTGTCTCTCCTAGCTATCTGAAGATGAATACACTAACTGTGACTGTGATATGTGGTTGTCTCTCCTAGCTATCTGAAGATGAATACACTAACTGTGATATGTGGTTGTCTCTCCTAGCTATCTGAAGATGAATACACTAACTGTGACTGTGGTTGTCTCTCCTAGCTATCTGAAGATGAATACACTAATTGTGATATGTGGTTGTCTCTCCTAGCTATCTGAAGATGAATACACTAATTGTGATATGTGGTTGTCTCTCCTAGCTATCTGAAGATGAATACACTAACTGTGATATGTGGTTGTCTCTCCTAGCTATCTGAAGATGAATACACTAACTGTGATACGTGGTTGTCTCTCCTAGCTATCTGAAGATGAATACACTAACTGTGATATGTGGTTGTCTCTCCTAGCTATCTGAAGATGAATACACTAACTGTGACTGTGACTGTGACTGTGGTATGTGGTTGTCTCTCCTAGCTATCTGAAGATGAATACACTAACTGTGACTGTGATATGTGGTTGTCTCTCCTAGCTATCTGAAGATGAATACACTAACTGTGACTGTGGTTGTCACTCCTAGCTATCTGAAGATGAATACACTAACTGTGACTGTGGTTGTCTCTCCTAGCTATCTGAAGATGAATACACTAACTGTGATATGTGGTTGTCTCTCCTAGCTATCTGAAGATGAATACACTAACTGTGACTGTGACTGTGACTGTGACTGTGGTATGTGGTTGTCTCTCCTAGCTATCTGAAGATGAATACACTAACTGTGACTGTGGTATGTGGTTGTCTCTCCTAGCTATCTGAAGATGAATACACTAACTGTGACTGTGATATGTGGTTGTCTCTCCTAGCTATCTGAAGATGAATACACTAACTGTGACTGTGGTTGTCACTCCTAGCTATCTGAAGATGAATACACTAACTGTGACTGTGGTTGTCTCACCTAGCTATCTGAAGATGAATACACTAACTGTGATATGTGGTTGTCTCTCCTAGCTATCTGAAGATGAATACACTAACTGTGACTGTGACTGTGGTATGTGGTTGTCTCTCCTAGCTATCTGAAGATGAATACACTAACTGTGACTGTGGTATGTGGTTGTCTCTCCTAGCTATCTGAAGATGAATACACTAACTGTGACTGTGATATGTGGTTGTCTCTCCTAGCTATCTGAAGATGAATACACTAACTGTGACTGTGGTTGTCACTCCTAGCTATCTGAAGATGAATACACTAACTGTGACTGTGGTTGTCTCTCCTAGCTATCTGAAGATGAATACACTAACTGTGATATGTGGTTGTCTCTCCTAGCTATCTGAAGATGAATACACTAACTGTGACTGTGATATGTGGTTGTCTCTCCTAGCTATCTGAAGATGAATACACTAACTGTGACTGTGATATGTGGTTGTCTCTCCTAGCTATCTGAAGATGAATACACTAACTGTGACTGTGGTTGTCACTCCTAGCTATCTGAAGATGAATACACTAACTGTGATACGTGGTTGTCTCTCGTAGCTATCTGAAGATGAATACACTAACTGTGACTGTGACTGTGACTGTGGTATGTGGTTGTCTCTCCTAGCTATCTGAAGATGAATACACTAACTGTGACTGTGGTATGTGGTTGTCTCTCCTAGCTATCTGAAGATGAATACACTAACTGTGACTGTGATATGTGGTTGTCTCTCCTAGCTATCTGAAGATGAATACACTAACTGTGACTGTGGTTGTCACTCCTAGCTATCTGAAGATGAATACACTAACTGTGACTGTGGTTGTCTCTCCTAGCTATCTGAAGTTGAATACACTAACTGTGGTTGTCTCTCCTAGCTATCTGAAGATGAATACACTAACTGTGATATGTGGTTGTCTCTCCTAGCTATCTGAAGATGAATACACTAACTGTGACTGTGGTTGTCTCTCCTAGCTATCTGAAGATGAATACACTAACTGTGATATGTGGTTGTCTCTCCTAGCTATCTGAAGATGAATACACTAACTGTGACTGTGACTGTGACTGTGGTTGTCTCTCCTAGCTATCTGAAGATGAATACACTAACTGTGACTGTTGTTGTCTCTCCTAGCTATCTGAAGATGAATACACTAACTGTGATATGTGGTTGTCTCTCCTAGCTATCTGAAGATGAATACACTAACTGTGATATGTGGTTGTCTCTCCTAGCTATCTGAAGATGAATACACTAACTGACTGTGGTTGTCTCTCCAAGCTATCTGAAGATGAATACACTAACTGTGATATGTGGTTGTCTCTCCTAGCTATCTGAAGATGAATACACTAACTGTGACTGTGGTATGTGGTTGTCTCTCCTAGCTATCTGAAGATACTAACTGTTACTGTGACTGTGGTTGTCTCTCCTAGCTATCTGAAGATGAATACACTAACTGTGACTGTGGTTGTCTCTCCTAGCTATCTGAAGATGAATACACTAACTGTGGTATGTGGTTGTCTCTCCTAGCTATCTGAAGATGAATACACTAACTGTGACTGTGGTTGTCTCTCCTAGCTATCTGAAGATGAATACACTAACTGTGGTATGTGGTTGTCTCTCCTAGCTATCTGAAGATGAATACACTAACTGTGACTGTGGTTGTCTCTCCTAGCTATCTGAAGATGAATACACTAACTGTGGTATGTGGTTGTCTCTCCTAGCTATCTGAAGATGAATACACTAACTGTGGTATGTGGTTGTCTCTCCTAGCTATCTGAAGATGAATACACTAACTGTGACAGTGGTTGTCTCTCCTAGCTATCTGAAGATGAATACACTAACTGTGACTGTGGTATGTGGTTGTCTCTCCTAGCTATCTGAAGATGAATACACTAACTGTGATATGTGGTTGTCTCTCCTAGCTATCTGAAGATGAATACACTAACTGTGATATGTGGTTGTCTCTCCTAGCTATCTGAAGATGAATACAGTAACTGTGATATGTGGTTGTCACTCCTAGCTATCTGAAGATGAATACACTAACTGTGATATGTGGTTGTCTCTCCTAGCTATCTGAAGATGAATACACTAACTGTGACTGTGGTTCTCTCCTAGCTATCTGAAGATGAATACACTAACTGTTACTGTGACTGTTGTTGTCTCTCCTAGCTATCTGAAGATGAATACACTAACTGTGACTGTGGTATGTGGTTGTCTCTCCTAGCTATCTGAAGATGAATACACTAACTGTGACTGTGATATGTGGTTGTCTCTCCTAGCTATCTGAAGATGAATACACTAACTGTGACTGTGGTTGTCACTCCTAGCTATCTGAAGATGAATACACTAACTGTGATATGTGGTTGTCTCTCCTAGCTATCTGAAGATGAATACACTAACTGTGACTGTGACTGTGACTGTGGTATGTGGTTGTCTCTCCTAGCTATCTGAAGATGAATACACTAACTGTGACTGTGGTATGTGGTTGTCTCTCCTAGCTATCTGAAGATGAATACACTAACTGTGACTGTGATATGTGGTTGTCTCTCCTAGCTATCTGAAGATGAATACACTAACTGTGATATGTGGTTGTCTCTCCTAGCTATCTGAAGATGAATACACTAACTGTGACTGTGACTGTGGTTGTCTCTCCTAGCTATCTGAATATGAATACACTAACTGTGATATGTGGTTGTCTCTCCTAGCTATCTGAAGATGAATACACTAACTGTGGTATGTGGTTGTCTCTCCTAGCTATCTGAAGATGAATACACTAACTGTGACTGTGATATGTGGTTGTCTCTCCTAGCTATCTGAAGATGAATACACTAACTGTGACTGTGGTTGTCTATCCTAGCTATCTGAAGATGAATACACTAACTGTGACTGTGGTTGTCTCTCCTAGCTATCTGAAGATGAATACACTAACTGTGACTGTGGTTGTCTATCCTAGCTATCTGAAGATGAATACACTAACTGTGACTGTGATATGTGGTTGTCTCTCCTAGCTATCTGAAGATGAATACACTAACTGTGACTGTGGTTGTCTCTCCTAGCTATCTGAAGATGAATACACTAACTGTGACTGTGGTTGTCTCTCCTAGCTATCTGAAGATGAATACACTGACTGTGATATGTGGTTGTCTCTCCTAGCTATCTGAAGATGAATACACTAACTGTGATATGTGGTTGTCTCTCCTAGCTATCTGAAGATGAATACACTAACTGTGACTGTGACTGTGGTTGTCTCTCCTAGCTATCTGAAGATGAATACACTAACTGTGACTGTGGTTGTCTCTCCTAGCTATCTGAAGATGAATACACTAACTGTGATATGTGGTTGTCTCTCCTAGATATCTGAAGATGAATACACTAACTGTGACTGTGGTTGTCTCTCCTAGCTATCTGAAGATGAATACACTAACTGTGGTATGTGGTTGTCTCTCCTAGCTATCTGAAGATGAATACACTAACTGTGACTGTGGTTGTCTCTCCTAGCTATCTGAATATGAAAACACTAACTGTGACTGTGGTTGTCTCTCCTAGCTATCTGAAGATAAATACACTAACTGTGACTGTGGTTGTCACTCCTAGCTATCTGAAGATGAATACACTAACTGTGACTGTGGTTGTCTCTCCTAGCTATCTGAAGATGAATACACTAACTGTGGTATGTGGTTGTCTCTCCTAGCTATCTGAAGATGAATACACTAACTGACTGTGGTTGTCTCTCCTAGCTATCTGAAGATGAATACACTAACTGTGGTATGTGGTTGTCTCTCCTAGCTATCTGAAGATGAATACACTAACTGTGACTGTGGTTGTCTCTCCTAGCTATCTGAAGATGAATACACTAACTGTGACATGTGGTTGTCTCTCCTAGCTATCTGAAGATGAATACACTAACTGTGATATGTGGTTGTCTCTCCTAGCTATCTGAAGATGAATACACTAACTGTGACTGTGGTTGTCTCTCCTAGCTATCTGAAGATGAATACACTAACTGTGGTATGTGGTTGTCTCTCCTAGCTATCTGAAGATGAATACACTAACTGTGACTGTGGTTGTCTCTCCTAGCTATCTGAAGATGAATACACTAACTGTGGTATGTGGTTGTCTCTCCTAGCTATCTGAAGATGAATACACTAACTGTGACTGTGGTTGTCTCTCCTAGCTATCTGAAGATGAATACACTAACTGTTACTGTGACTGTTGTTGTCTCTCCTAGCTATCTGAAGATGAATACACTAACTGTGACTGTGGTTGTCTCTCCTAGCTATCTGAAGATGAATACACTAACTGTGACTGTGATATGTGGTTGTCTCTCCTAGCTATCTGAAGATGAATACACTAACTGTGACTGTGATATGTGGTTGTCTCTCCTAGCTATCTGAAGATGAATACACTAACTGTGATATGTGGTTGTCTCTCCTAGCTATCTGAAGATGAATACACTAACTGTGATATGTGGTTGTCTCTCCTAGCTATCTGAAGATGAATACACTGTGACTGTGATATGTGGTTGTCTCTCCTAGCTATATGAAGATAAATACACTAACTGTGACTGTGACTGTGGTTGTCTCTCCAAGCTATCTGAAGATGAATACACTAACTGTGGTATGTGGTTGTCTCTCCTAGCTATCTGAAGATGAATACACTAACTGTGGTATGTGGTTGTCTCTCCAAGCTATCTGAAGATGAATACACTAACTGTGACTGTGGTTGTCTCTCCTAGCTATCTGAAGATGAATACACTAACTGTGACTGTGGTTGTCTCTCCTAGCTATCTGAAGATGAATACACTAACTGTGATATGTTGTTGTCTCTCCTAGCTATCTGAAGATGAATACACTAACTGTGGTATGTGGTTGTCTCTCCTAGCTATCTGAAGATGAATACACTAACTGTGATATGTGGTTGTCTCTCCTAGCTATCTGAAGATGAATACACTAACTGTGGTATGTGGTTGTCTCTCCTAGCTATCTGAAGATGAATACACTAACTGTGATATGTGGTTGTCTCTCCTAGCTATCTGAAGATGAATACACTAACTGTGACTGTGGTTGTCTCTCCTAGCTATCTGAAGATGAATACACTAACTGTGACTGTGGTATGTGGTTGTCTCTCCTAGCTATCTGAAGATGAATACACTAACTGTGACTGTGGTTGTCTCTCCTAGCTATCTGAAGATGAATACACTAACTGTGATATGTGGTTGTCTCACCTAGCTATCTGAAGATGAATACACTAACTGTGATATGTGGTTGTCTCTCCTAGCTATCTGAAGATGAATACACTATCTGTGACTGTGGTTGTCTCTCCTAGCTATCTGAAGATGAATACACTAACTGTGATATGTGGTTGTCTCTCCTAGATATCTGAAGATGAATACACTAACTGTGGTATGTGGTTGTCTCTCCTAGCTATCTGAAGATGAATACACTAACTGTGACTGTGATATGTGGTTGTCTCTCCTAGCTATCTGAAGATGAATACACTAACTGTGGTTGTCTATCCTAGCTATCTGAAGATGAATACACTAACTGTGGTATGTGGTTGTCTCTCCTAGCTATCTGAAGATGAATACACTAACTGTGATATGTGGTTGTCTCTCCTAGCTATCTGAAGATGAATACACTAACTGTGACTGTGGTTGTCTCTCCTAGCTATCTGAAGATGAATACACTAACTGTGACTGTGGTTGTCTCTCCTAGCTATCTGAAGATGAATACACTAACTGTGACTGTGATATGTGGTTGTCTCTCCTAGCTATCTGAAGATGAATACACTAACTGTGATATGTGGTTGTCTCTCCTAGATATCTGAAGATGAATACACTAACTGTGGTATGTGGTTGTCTCTCCTAGCTATCTGAAGATGAATACACTAACTGTGACTGTGATATGTGGTTGTCTCTCCTAGCTATCTGAAGATGAATACACTAACTGTGGTTGTCTATCCTAGCTATCTGAAGATGAATACACTAACTGTGGTATGTGGTTGTCTCTCCTAGCTATCTGAAGATGAATACACTAACTGTGATATGTGGTTGTCTCTCCTAGCTATCTGAAGATGAATACACTAACTGTGACTGTGGTTGTCTCTCCTAGCTATCTGAAGATGAATACAGTAACTGTGACTGTGGTTGTCTCTCCTAGCTATCTGAAGATGAATACACTAACTGTGATATGTGGTTGTCTCTCCTAGCTATCTGAAGATGAATACACTAACTGTGACTGTGGTTGTCTCTCCTAGCTATCTGAAGATGAATACACTAACTGTGACTGTGGTTGTCTCTCCTAGCTATCTGAAGATGAATACACTAACTGTGGTATGTGGTTGTCTCTCCTAGCTATCTGAAGATGAATACACTAACTGTGACTGTGGTTGTCTCTCCTAGCTATCTGAAGATGAATACACTAACTGTGGTATGTGGTTGTCTCTCCTAGCTATCTGAAGATGAATACACTAACTGTGACTGTGGTTGTCTCTCCTAGCTATCTGAAGATGAATACACTAACTGTGACTGTGGTATGTGGTTGTCTCTCCTAGCTATCTGAAGATGAATACACTAACTGTGATATGTGGTTGTCTCTCCTAGCTATCTGAAGATAAATACACTAACTGTGACTGTGGTTTTCTCTCCTAGCTATCTGAAGATGAATACACTAACTGTTACTGTGACTGTTGTTGTCTCTCCTAGCTATCTGAAGATGAATACACTAACTGTGACTGTGGTTGTCTCTCCTAGCTATCTGAAGATGAATACACTAACTGTGACTGTGATATGTGGTTGTCTCTCCTAGCTATCTGAAGATGAATACACTAACTGTGACTGTGATATGTGGTTGTCTCTCCTAGCTATCTGAAGATGAATACACTAACTGTGATATGTGGTTGTCTCTCCTAGCTATCTGAAGATGAATACACTAACTGTGATATGTGGTTGTCTCTCCTAGCTATCTGAAGATGAATACACTGTGACTGTGATATGTGGTTGTCTCTCCTAGCTATATGAAGATAAATACACTAACTGTGACTGTGACTGTGGTTGTCTCTCCAAGCTATCTGAAGATGAATACACTAACTGTGGTATGTGGTTGTCTCTCCTAGCTATCTGAAGATGAATACACTAACTGTGGTATGTGGTTGTCTCTCCAAGCTATCTGAAGATGAATACACTAACTGTGACTGTGGTTGTCTCTCCTAGCTATCTGAAGATGAATACACTAACTGTGACTGTGGTTGTCTCTCCTAGCTATCTGAAGATGAATACACTAACTGTGATATGTTGTTGTCTCTCCTAGCTATCTGAAGATGAATACACTAACTGTGGTATGTGGTTGTCTCTCCTAGCTATCTGAAGATGAATACACTAACTGTGATATGTGGTTGTCTCTCCTAGCTATCTGAAGATGAATACACTAACTGTGGTATGTGGTTGTCTCTCCTAGCTATCTGAAGATGAATACACTAACTGTGATATGTGGTTGTCTCTCCTAGCTATCTGAAGATGAATACACTAACTGTGACTGTGGTTGTCTCTCCTAGCTATCTGAAGATGAATACACTAACTGTGACTGTGGTATGTGGTTGTCTCTCCTAGCTATCTGAAGATGAATACACTAACTGTGACTGTGGTTGTCTCTCCTAGCTATCTGAAGATGAATACACTAACTGTGATATGTGGTTGTCTCACCTAGCTATCTGAAGATGAATACACTAACTGTGATATGTGGTTGTCTCTCCTAGCTATCTGAAGATGAATACACTATCTGTGACTGTGGTTGTCTCTCCTAGCTATCTGAAGATGAATACACTAACTGTGATATGTGGTTGTCTCTCCTAGATATCTGAAGATGAATACACTAACTGTGGTATGTGGTTGTCTCTCCTAGCTATCTGAAGATGAATACACTAACTGTGACTGTGATATGTGGTTGTCTCTCCTAGCTATCTGAAGATGAATACACTAACTGTGGTTGTCTATCCTAGCTATCTGAAGATGAATACACTAACTGTGGTATGTGGTTGTCTCTCCTAGCTATCTGAAGATGAATACACTAACTGTGATATGTGGTTGTCTCTCCTAGCTATCTGAAGATGAATACACTAACTGTGACTGTGGTTGTCTCTCCTAGCTATCTGAAGATGAATACACTAACTGTGACTGTGGTTGTCTCTCCTAGCTATCTGAAGATGAATACACTAACTGTGACTGTGATATGTGGTTGTCTCTCCTAGCTATCTGAAGATGAATACACTAACTGTGATATGTGGTTGTCTCTCCTAGATATCTGAAGATGAATACACTAACTGTGGTATGTGGTTGTCTCTCCTAGCTATCTGAAGATGAATACACTAACTGTGACTGTGATATGTGGTTGTCTCTCCTAGCTATCTGAAGATGAATACACTAACTGTGGTTGTCTATCCTAGCTATCTGAAGATGAATACACTAACTGTGGTATGTGGTTGTCTCTCCTAGCTATCTGAAGATGAATACACTAACTGTGATATGTGGTTGTCTCTCCTAGCTATCTGAAGATGAATACACTAACTGTGACTGTGGTTGTCTCTCCTAGCTATCTGAAGATGAATACAGTAACTGTGACTGTGGTTGTCTCTCCTAGCTATCTGAAGATGAATACACTAACTGTGACTGTGATATGTGGTTGTCTCTCCTAGCTATCTGAAGATGAATACACTAACTGTGATATGTGGTTGTCTCTCCTAGCTATCTGAAGATGAATACACTAGTTGTACGTCACTCTGGATAAGAGCATCTCCTCGCTTTGTGCACGGGGGGCATTGTCATGCTGAAACAGGTTAAGGGCCTTCCCCAAACTGTTGCCACAAAGTGTGAAGCACAGATTTGTCTAGAACAGACCTGGGCAATTATTTTCCATGGAGGGCCACATTAGAATATATTTTTGCCATCGCGGGCCAGAATCATATTACAGGATTTTACATCATATGTTTACAGATATCTACTGTAAATCACATCCAGATATGCTACCTATTTTACTTTTTTAACATGCACAGAAATAAGCCACATCCATGTTCTCCTTTTGGCAGGTATTTTCATTATTACACATGCTATGAACTACGCTGAGGGAAAGTACACTGTGCATTCAGCACCACGGACAGAACTCTGGTTAACGGGTAGTTATGCACAAAAACACGAGAGAGAGAGAGAGCTCAACATTACATTTAAACCACTCAATCAGTGTGCGGAGTGAAGTGTCTGATGGGTATTGACTAGAGCAGCCAAGTCCGGTCCAGTTTCTGACTAGAGCAGCCAAGTCCGGTCCAGTTTCTGACTAGAGCAGCCAAGTCCGGTCCAGTTTCTGACTAGAGCAGCCAAGTCCGGTCCAGTTTCTGACTAGAGCAGCCAAGTCCGGTCCAGTTTCTGATGTCGCTATGTGCAGGATTGCTGAGAGTCCGTAAGAGATGTTCTGTGCCTTGTTATATATTCGTCACTGAAAATGTCTGTTCACAGTAAACACATCTTCTGAGCATGACTCCTAATCTTTGGAAAGTTTTGTTCATGGAGAGATGCGTAGAACCTCGTCAGTGACATTGTTTTGAATAGTTCTCCAATCACTGCATCAGACTGAAGATCGATAAGCTCAAGTTGCAGGTCAGTGGGAGCGTTATCCACATTGAAGGTGAAAGGACAGGAAACCAACAGCATGTCATTTTCCAACACTTTGAAATCCTCAAAACGAAGAGAAAACTCACCGTTCAAAGCTTGCAGCAGCGATGGATACTTCTCCCGCTGGTCATCTGATAGGGAACAGACTGGTAGTGTCGGAAGGAAGGTGGGTGAGATTGTTGGCTTCTACTTGACGGGTCAGGAGGAGTAATTTTCCCTTGAAGGCTTTGACAAGGCTGTACATCTGATGTGCAAAAAGGCCCTTGTAGTTTGGAATTCAGTTCATTCATGAGGGCCATCATGCCCACGGAAGGTAAAATTCAGCCAACCATTCTTTGTTTCAGTTGAGGGAAATCCACATATTTTCCTTTCATTTGCAAAAACTCAATCTCAGACTTCAGGTCCCACACCCTTTTAAGCACCTTCCCCCAAACTCAATCTCACGTTTGTGTACATTCACCCTCAGCGAATGCCTTGCTATGTTTAGCAATTTTGTGGGACAGCAAATAGCTAGCTCTCACAATTTCGTTCTTTGCTGAATGCATGTTTTGTGAAATGTCCTTGCTGCTTTTGCAACTGAGAAAGCAACTCCTTCGATGCACTTGCCCTCTGCTCAGAAGACATATTCCTATATTTCTCTTCATGCTTCGTCTGGAAGTGTCGGGACAAGTTGTAGTCTTTCAAGACAGCGGTGCTCTCTTTGCACATTAAGCACACAGCTTTCCCTGATACATCAATAAAATAAACATTTTGATGTCCACTCTTGCTGGAACACCCTACATTCACTGTCTACTTTTTGAAAAAACCATTTTTACGCAATTTCTAGCTAGCTACTATTTGGATCTGTGCTGTCTGTTTCAGCCTGTCAGTCACTGTCTGTCCTCGTTCAGTTGTTATTTATACGTGCCTTCAAAATAAATGTCCCACAAGCGGTGGGAGTTAACCTGTTGGGGATAGGGGGCAGTATTTGCACGGCCGGATAAAAAACGTATCCGATTTAATCTGGTTACTACTCCTGCCCAGTAACTAGAATATGCATATAATTGTTTGATTTGGATAGAAAACACCCTACAGTTTCTAAAACTGTTTGAATGGTGTCTGTGAGTATAACAGAACTCATTTGGCAGGCCAAAACCTGAGAAGATTCCAAACAGGAAGCGCCCTCTCTGACCATTTCTTGGCCTTCTTGATCATCTCTATCCAAAACAAAGGATCTCTGCTGTAACGTGACATTTTCTAACGCTCCCATAGGCTCTCAGAAGGCGCCAGAACGTTGAATGATGACTTTGCAGGCCATTATTTGGAACCAAACCAACATTTGTTATTGAAGTAGAAGTCCTGGGATTGCATTCTGACGAAGAACAGCAAAGGTAATCCAATTTTTCTTATAGTAAATCTGAGTTTGGTGGGTGTCAAAATAGCCCAGCCATCACAGGCTAGCTATCTACTCAGAATATTGCAAAATGTGCTTTCACCGAAAAGCTATTTTAAAATCGGACACCGCGATTGCATAAAGGAGTTCTATATCTATAATTCTTAAAATAATTGTTGTTTTTTGTGAACGTTTATCGTGAGTAATTTAGTAAATTCACCGGAAGTGTTCGGTGGGAATGCTAGTCACATGCTAATGTAAAAAGCTGGTTTTTGATATAAATATGAACTTGATTGAACAAAACATGCATGTATTGTATAACAATGTCCTAGGAGTGTCATCTGATGAAGATCATCAAAGGTTAGTGCTGCATTTAGCTGTGGTTTTGTTTTTTGTGACATATGCTAGCTTGAAAAATGAGTGTCTGATTATTTCTGGCTGGGTACTCTGCTGACATAATCTAATGTTTTGCTTTCGTTGTAAAGCCTTTTTGAAATCGCACAGTGTGGTTAGATTAACGAGAGTCTTGTCTTAAAATGGTGTAAAATAGTCATATGTTTGAGAAATTGAAGTAATAGCATTTCTAAGGTATTTGAATATCGCGCCACGGGATTCCACTGGCTGTTGATTAGGGTGGGACGTTTGCCTAGAGAGGTTAAGTGTTATGGATACAGGTAGTGTGTATCCTGTATTTGTGACAATCATCACTCCCCAATCAGTCATCAATCAGTCCCCAAACAGAAGTCACCTGCTCCTCTTCCCTCACCCAATCACAGTCCCTTTCCCTTAGTTTAAAACCCCAGTCAGTTGCAATCTCTCGCTAGCTCATTTTATCACTCTGAGCTCATTCTGAGATCAATCTTTGTGTTCATTCTCTCTCAATCTCTCTCTGTGTCCCCAGCTCTAGCGCTATCTCTGTATTGATCTCTTTTGTTTTTTCAACTACATGTCACATTTGTCCGGTAATCCTGTGAGTATTGTTTTGTTGTTTAACTGTTTGTTTGGTGGGTACCAAGACAAGTCGCCCATGGGCATACATTACCCGTAGGAATACTGTGTCTAAGTACCCTAGTTAGAACTGGGTGGACCACCCTCTGTATTTTTGGTTAGTTAGCTAGCTGTTGTGGAAATAGGCTAGTCTAGCTTAGGGGTGTTTTTGATTATTGTTTCTTTGCTTGGGTCCAGCTCAGCCCCTTTTCTCACACCCCTTTACCGTGTGTTTAAAATAAACCTTTTGAGTTTGACGGTAGATTTCAGTTGTCTGTGGTTTTTGGTTCTCACTGTTCTTTATCACTATTATAATTTGCATGATTTATGTTACGGGTCTCGTATCCATCCCCCCTAGACCGCTGGGCAAAAGGGATTCGTAACATAAGTCATTACACAAAGGTGAATATTCATTGGGCTTTTAATTTGAATAACACTTTTATAGTACATTTTTTAATCGCAAATTATGTGATCTGAGTAGGATTCCGCGGGCCGCATTGAATCAGGTCGCCAGCATTTGCCCAGGCCTGGTCTAGAATGTCATTGCTGTAGCATTAAGATTTCCCTTCACTGGAACTAAGGGGCCGGAACCATGAAAAACAGCCCCAGACCATTATTCCGCCTCCACCAAACTTTACAGTTAGCGCTATGCATTCGGGCAGGTAGCGTTCTCCTGGCATCCGCCAAACCCAGATTTGTCCATTGGACTGCCAGATGGTGAAGCGTGATTCATTACTCCAGAAAACGTGTTTCCACTGCTCCAGAGTCCAACGGCGGTGAGTTTTACACCACACCAGACGGCATTGCTCATGGTGATCTCAGGCTTGTGTGCGGCTGCTCGGCCATGGAAACCCATTTTGATGAAGCTCCCGACAAACAGTTATTGTGTTGACTTTGCTTCCAGAGGCAGTTTGGAACTCTGTAGTGAGTGTTGCAACCGAGGACAGATTATTTTTTACACGCTACACGCTTCAGCACCACTTCGCGGCTGAGCCGTTGTTGCTCCTAGATGTTTCCACTTCACAATAATAGCCCTTATAGTTGACCGAGGCAGACATTTTTACTAACTGACTTGTTGGAAAGGTGGCATCCTACGAACGGTGAAAGTCAGAGCTCTTCAGTAAGGCCATTCTACTGCCAATGTTTGTCTATGGAGATTGCATGCCGGTGTGCTTCATTTTATACACCAGTCAGCAAAAAGGGTGTGGCTGAAATAACCAAATCCACTAATTTGAAGAGAAGAGACTTAAGGAAAGCTTTGACTATGTACAGCTGCACTTCCTAACCTCCTGCCAAATGTATGACCATATTAGAGACAGGGAGGGAGAGACAGGGAGGGAGAGAGAACAAAAGGACGGAGGGAGAGAGAACAAAAGGAGGGAGGGAGAGAGAACAAAAGGAGGGGGAGAGAACAAAAGGAGGGAGAGAGAGAACAAAAGGAGGGAGAGAGAACAAAAGGAGGGAGGGAGAGACGGGGGGGATGGGAGAGACGGGGGGGATGGGAGAGACAGGGATGGGAGAGACAGGGAGAGGTGAAAAAGAGAGGTGTAAAGAAAGAACGAGAGCGAGAGAACAAAAGGATGGATGGGAGAGAAATCAAGCCACATGCTTCATAGTGGCTGAGAGAGAGAGAGAACGAGAAAAGGAAGATTTAGCATTGACTGCAGAGAGTAAACTAATAAATAGTAAAACAATACAGAGTGGACACACGAACAGGAGTCTGGGAGGCAGCTGGGATCAATAACATAGACCCTAGAGGAGATGAGAGCACAGGAGAAGAGAGATATGCTGCCTAGCTAGCAGACAAACAGCCCGTGGCTCAGAACAGAATAGTAGAGGAACTGGAAAAAATTATTAGAAAGGTGATGAAATATATCTTTAGTCTCTATGAGGACCATTGATCACAACACCAGAGAGAGAGGAAACTGGAGGAGAGAGAGAGCGAGAGAGGAAACTGGAGGAGAGAGAGAGCGAGAGAGGAAACTGGAGGAGAGAGAGAGCGAGAGAGGAAACTGGAGGAGAGAGAGAGCGAGAGAGGAAACTGGAGGAGAGAGAGAGCGAGAGAGGAAACGGAGGAGAGAGAGAGCGAGAGAGGAAACTGGAGGAGAGAGAGAGCGAGAGAGGAAACTGGAGAGAGAGAGAGCGAGAGAGGAAACTGGAGGAGAGAGAGAGCGAGATAGGAAAACTGGAGGAGAGAGAGACGAGAGAGGAAACTGGGGAGAGAGAGCGAGAGAGGAAATGAGGAGGAGAGAGCGGAAGAGGAAACTGGAGGAGAGAGAGAGCGAGAGAGGAAACTGGAGGAGAGAGAGCGAGAGAGGAAACTGGAGGAGAGAGAGAGCGAGAGAGGAAACTGGAGGAGAGAGAGAGCGAGAGAGGAAACTGGAGGAGAGAGAGAGCGAGAGAGGAAACTGGAGGAGAGAGAGAGCGAGAGAGGAAACTGGAGGAGAGAGAGAGCGAGAGAGGAAACTGGAGGAGAGAGAGAGCGAGAGAGGAAACTGGAGGAGAGAGAGAGCGAGAGAGGAAACTGGAGGAGAGAGAGAGCGAGAGAGGAAACTGGAGGAGAGAGAGAGCGAGAGAGGAAACTGGAGGAGAGAGAGCGAGAGAGCGACAGACAGAGACAGACAGACAGACAGACAGACAGACAGACAGACAGACAGACAGACAGACAGAGACATGGGCTGGTGATCCTCTTGGCTCTTCCCCACTGTGAGGAACACAGGAGCAGTGGTAGAAACAGCAGAATAATCCTGCCCTACTGTCTGTCTACCCTACTGCCTGCCTGTCTGTCTACCCTACTGCCTGTCTGCCTGCCTACCCTACAGCCTGCCTACCCTACTGCCTGCCTGCCTGTCTACTCTACTGCCTGCCTGCCTGTCTCTACCCTACTGCCTGCCTGCCTACCCTACTGCCTGCCTACCCTACCCTACTGGCTGTCTACCCTACCCTACTGCCTGCCTGCCTGCCTACCCTACCCTACTGCCTGCCTGCCTGCCTGCCTACCCTACTGCCTGCCTGCCTACCCTACTGCCTGCCTGCCGGCCTACCCTACAGCCTGCCTGCCTGTCTACCCTACTGCCTGCCTGCCTGTCTACCCTACTGCCTGCCTGCCCGTCTACCCTACTGCCTGCCTGCCCTACTGCCTGCCTGTCTACCCTACTGCCTGTCTACCCTACTGTCTGCCTGTCTACCCTACCCTACTGCCTGCTTGCCTGTCTACCCTACTGCCTGCCTGTCTACCCTACTGTCTGCCTGTCTACCCTACCGTCTGCCTGTCTACCCTACCCTACTGCCTGCCTGTCTGTCCACCCTACCCTACTGCCTGCCTATCCTACTGCCTGCCTGCCTGTCTACCCTACCCTACTGCCTGTCTGTCTACCCTACTGCCTGCCTGCCTGCCTGCATGTCTACCCTACTGCCTGCCTGTCTACCCTACTGCCTGCCTGTCTACCCTACTGCCTGCCTGCCTGCCTACTCTACTGCCTGCCTGCCTGCCTACTCTACTGCCTGCCTGCCCTACTGCCTGCCTGGCCGCCTACCCTACTGCCTGCCTGCCCTACTGCCTGCCTGCCTGTCTACCCTACTACCTGCCTACCCTACTGCCTGCCTGTCTACCCTACTGCCTGCCTGTCTACCCTACCCTACTGCCTGCCTGTCTACCCTACCCTACTGCCTGCCTGTCTGTCTACCCTACTGCCTGCCTGTCTATCCTACTGCCTGCCTGCCCTACTGCCTGCCTGTCTGTCTGTCTATCCTACTGCCTGCCTGCCTGTCAACCTACCCTACTGCCTGCCTGCCCGTCCGTCTACCCTACTGCCTGCCTGCCTGTCCGTCCGTCTACCCTACTGCCTGCCTGCCTGTCCGTCCGTCCGTCCGTCTACCCTACTGCCTGCCTGCCTGCCTGTCCGTCCGTCCGTCTACCCTACTGCCTGCCTGCCTGCCTGTCCGTCCGTCTACCCTACTGCCTGCCTGCCTGTCCGTCCGTCTACCCTACTGCCTGCCTGCCTGCCTGTCCGTCCGTCTACCCTACTGCCTGCCTGCCTGTCTGTCCCGTCTACCCTACTGCCTGCCTGCCTGCCTGCCTGTCTGTCCGTCTACCCTACTGCCTGCCTGCCTGCCTGCCTGTCTGTCCGTCTACCCTACTGCCTGCCTGCCTGTCTGTCTGTCCGTCTACCCTACTGCCTGCCTGCCTGTCTGTCTGTCTGTCCGTCTACCCTACTGCCTGCCTGCCTGTCTGTCTGTCTGTCCGTCTACCCTACTGCCTGCCTGCCTGTCTGTCTGTCCGTCCGTCTACCCTACTGCCTGCCTGCCTGTCTGTCTGTCCGTCTACCCTACTGCCTGCCTGCCTGTCTGTCCGTCTACCCTACTGCCTGCCTGCCTGTCTGTCCGTCTACCCTACTGCCTGCCTGCCTGTCTGTCCGTCTACCCTACTGCCTGCCTGCCTGTCTGCCCGTCTACCCTACTGCCTGCCTGCCTGTCTGCCCGTCTACCCTACTGCCTGCCTGCCTGCCCGTCTACCCTACTGCCTGCCTGTCTGTCTGTCTAGCCTACTGTGTCTGTCTGTCTGTCTAGCCTACCGTCTGTCTGTCTAGCCTACCGTCTGTCTGTCTAGCCTACCGTCTGTCTGTCTAGCCTACCGTCTGTCTGTCTAGCCTACCGTCTGTCTGTCTGTCTGTCTGTCTGGCCTACCGTCTGTCTGTCTGTCTGGCCTACCGTCTGTCTGTCTGCCTGTCTGTCCTACCGTCTGTCTGTCTGTCTGTCCTACCGTCTGTCTGTCTGTCTGTCCTACCGTCTGTCTGTTCTACCGTCTGTCTGTCTGTCCTACCGTCTGTCTGTCTGTCTGTCTGTCTGTCTGTCCTACCGTCTGTCTGTCTGTCTGTCCTACCGTCTGTCTGTCTGTCCTACCGTCTGTCTGTCTGTCCTACCGTCTGTCTGTCTGTCCTACCGTCTGTCTGTCTGTCTGTCTAGCCTACTGTCTGTCTGTCTAGCCTACTGTCTGTCTGTCTAGCCTACTGTGTCTGTCTGTCTGTCTAGCCTACTGTGTCTGTCTGTCTGTCTAGCCTACCGTGTCTGTCTGTCTGTCTAGCCTACCGTCTGTCTGTCTAGCCTACCGTCTGTCTGTCTAGCCTACCGTCTGTCTGTCAAGCCTACCGTCTGTCTGTCTAGCCTACCGTCTGTCTGTCTAGCCTACCGTCTGTCTGTCTAGCCTACCGTCTGTCTGTCTGTCTGTCTGTCTGGCCTACCGTCTGTCTGTCTGTCTGGCCTACCGTCTGTCTGTCTGCCTGTCTGTCCTACCGTCTGTCTGTCTGTCTGTCCTACCGTCTGTCTGTTCTACCGTCTGTCTGTCTGTCCTACCGTCTGTCTGTCTGTCTGTCTGTCTGTCCGTCCTACCGTCTGTCTGTCTGTCTGTCCTACCGTCTGTCTGTCTGTCCTACCGTCTGTCTGTCTGTCTGTCCTACCGTCTGTCTGTCTGTCTGTCTGTCTGTCTGTCTAGCCTACTGTCTGTCTGTCTAGCCTACTGTCTGTCTGTCTAGCCTACTGTGTCTGTCTGTCTGTCTAGCCTACTGTGTCTGTCTGTCTGTCTAGCCTACTGTGTCTGTCTGTCTGTCTAGCCTACCG